>NW_027505172.1:0-139584 GCF_021521415.1 Bidens hawaiensis
CTTTCACACACAGTTGCAGTTGCACTTGTATTTGCACCCTCAGTAGTGTCTTGTGGTTCAAACTTAATTGAGTTCCACATATCCACATCATTATAACAAACAGCTGCTTCAAATAAGACCTTCCATTTTGTAAAGTTTTCCTGTCCATGCAGTCTAGGAATCTTATTAGTAGACACTTCTTGTTCTTCGTAACCAGACATTTTGAAAATCAAAATCAGTTATTTCGAAAAACAAACTTTAAAAACAATCAGATCTGATAACTGGTGTTTCATATCTGATGAATCTGGTGTGATTAGAACAAGATTTGGAAACAAAATTCAAACTTTAAGTGAAATAAGGAAAAGAAAACACCGGAAAGTTGTAGATCTTCAATGGAACAGTGCTTTGCTTACGTCATTGTTCTTCTTCAATCAGCAACAAATTTCTTACTAAAATAGCAGCAACAAGCTTTGATACCACTTGTCAGGTCCCGATTTCAGGTAGATCTTACACAAATCAAATCATAACTCACACAAATAAATTATATATATTACAACATATAAAAAATTAAAACCCTACCAACTACTACATCTTGCTGATCGGAAAATATATCATAAAGAAGAAAGTAATTTTTGTGTCTAAGGATATGGTCGGCTAGGAGTGGTCTTGGTGGGTTGTCTCCTTTAAGGAAACACACAAATATATCTTGTGCGGTAGTACGGCAACAACAAGGAAATAAGAAAAATTTGGTAATTTGTTTGTTGGCCAGGAGGGAATAATTACAAGAAAGACAAAAAAAGATTAATAATCAACTCCAACTTGATTAGTTGTTTACGCACGGCAGCAACAAGGGAAGGAAAATAATATTGTTTTTGAAGGTTTGTGATCAAGGGAAATAGAAGGCTATTCATCAAAGTTTATTGGTTTGATTTTATATTTCCTTTAATTATGAATTTAGTTTTTAAATATATTAACTTTGTGTTATCTATTATTACTATGAGTAGCTAAATATTTATACTACCTAGGTTTAGATGATTATTGACGTTGTTTGACGTTTTATTTAGTTTTAATTGATCACATGACGTATTACTATTGAAAAAATTTATCTATTTTGATATTGAATGTGTTAGTTATTATGTCTTATAATTTGAGCATCTGATTCCCCTTATTTCCTTGATTGATTGGTTTTGTGTCATTCGGTTAGGGGTTATTTGGTTAGATCTTAGACTTGGTGTTTTTGATCTATTTGTGGTTAGCGCGGCCATAGGAATCTTGAGTACGATTAATTATTAAAATTCAATAGGTTCACCTTCCTTGCGACCGAGAGGTAATAGGGAGTCGGTTTGTCTTACGTCTTTATTCGGTTAGGTTAGAATTGCGCGTGAGAGCGAGTTTTGGTCCTGTCCGGTTTAGTTTTGCGTGCAAATAAGTGTCTTAGATCGGGTTAGATATTGATATCCCTTTATCTCTATGATTTCTAGTACCATTTTTAAGCGGGTTTTGTGTCGTTGAGTCCGAGAGGAGATGCGTCATTAGGGTACCTTAGTAATCTTTATCCTGGTGCATTTATTCAATCTTTTTAGATTTGTGAGGGTTAGTTGTCAGGTCCCCGATTTCAGGTAGATCTTACACAAATCAAGTCATGACTTACACAAATAAATGTGTTGACAAGGGAGTTAATGACGGGTTGCTATATTTAGAAAGAAAACCGTTTGTTAAAGGCGGAATCAATAACAAACGATGTGGTTGCTAAACGATTAATCAAAGGTAACTAACACACACAAGATTCACTCAAAAGATTTTCATTCATATAATATAAATCATACAAACGATAATCGATTTAGGGTTTCTTGATAGAAAGTTATATCCGTACAATTCTTAGGACAGTCGTCACTTTCAAGAAATATTCTTTCTTATCTGAAAAGTGTAAAGGCTAATATCCGTAGGAGGCGTTCCCTAAAATATTCTATTTATAGGCCTGCCATCCTAAGACAGCTGTCATTCCTTCTAGAAACCCTAAATACTAAAACATATTCAAATTACATATTCAAAACTATTCTAAGTGTAAAACAAGTCTTCCGGGTAGGCCTTGTAGCAGTATTGACTTTTCCAAGTAGATTGCGTGCTCTGCCTTCCTTTAGTACTTGGTAAGATAGAGGTGTGCCCGGGAACAGTTTCCGGGTAGACTTTTCTTAAAGAGTTTTTCACCAAGTGAAATACTCACCGGGTAGACCTCAATCTTCTTGACTTTATCAGAATTTGCCCAACAAACTCTTACGAGCAACCTTGTTCTTCAATGGTACCTTCAACTCATTGCTAAATAGCTTATTAGCAAAGTGTGCTCGGAAGCACTTGTACCCTACTTGAGTTGAACCATGCCCGATGTTACTTAAGGTATTCCTTTGCACATCAAGCTTACTCGGACCACTAGTGTTATTAATGAATACCTTGCCCGGTCTACCAATCACTTGGCTTCATGAGCTTGGTTAGCCAAAAGCCTACTATGAAGTAAACCTTACTCGGCTACGAAGAACAATCTTGATAGATAAATGATCCCTGCCCGGGTATGTACTAACTAGTGAACCTTGCTCGGTTATTCACTAATTGGCGAACCCTGCTCGGATATACACTTAAGAAGAATTCTAGAAGATAACCTTGCCCGATGGACAAAACATCATGCTCGGATAAGTAAAACCTTGCTCGGAAGTCTAAGGTGTGCCCGGTTCCATACTTAGCGAATTCTGAGGAGATTGAGAAGATTCCAATCTTCCATATACTTCTCTTAGGTCAAATCTTTGACTCAACATTAGTTGGTGAGACCGAGAGGTGATCTAGCGAACTTTAATGAGCCTTAGTTGATTATTTTAAGATCCTGGTGTCGTGTGATTAGTAAATTCCGTTTAACAGTCAATAGGAATCTTACCTAGCTAGTCGTTTCTCCATATTCGTTAAAACCCCATTAGTGTTGTTATGTTTTCCAGTTAGAATTAAGTTAAGTTAAGTTAAGTTAAGTTAAGTTAAGTTAACTTAAGTTAAGTTAAGTTAGTTTTAAATCAATTAAAATAAAATAAAATCAATTAAATATTATTAAGTAGGACTTGGATTAAGGTTTATAACCTGAGCCGTTCTCACGTGTCTTCGAGTTCGATATCCGGACTTTCCTTCTCTTTGCTATACGCGACCGGTACACTTGCCGTTTGTGTGAACTACGATAGGTAGTTTGGTTTTTTATAGCTTAGTTGCGATTCGTGTTTACTATTTATATATTTTTCGCACATCAGAAAGCTTTTTGTTGAGCTTTGCGATCTCTCGGTTAAGATAATTAAGCTTGAAGTCCATATCTTTGTTATGACTTTCGACGATGTGGAAATTCTCGAACCTGAGCAGTTTGACTTCGTTGGTCAGCTCGATTAGGCGAGCTTCGGCTTGGATGTTACTTTCGACTTGGTCTCTCACAATGCTTTGGAGGCTAATGATTTCTTTCTCAAGGTGTGAGGAAGAATCACCATTCTTGCACCTTCTCAATGGTCTCCATTCCATATTTTTTTTCCTTTTCAGTAAACTTTGTTTGGTATGAATGGAATAGTGAGTTTTGCATGCATTAAGTAGAGATTGTAACGTCGAGCACGACCCTGTGCTTTTTGAAGCACGGCCTGTGCTGCTAGGGGAATAAATGTTTATGATTCAGAAAATTGTACTGAGTCAGCGCGTATCATGCTGAGGATTCAAGGGTGACCACGGCCCCATGCTTTTTGTCACTGAAATTTTTCTTTTATATTTCAACAAAACGCGAGAGCCGGAATTCTTGGAATGATGTTTAACATGTTAATTGAATAGTTTGATATCCTAAAATTACTTTTCATTAAATTAAAAGTCCTAAAAACACATACGGGATAAGCCCGGTTTCCTAAAAAACACATATTTTACTTGGGTTAAGCCCGAGGGTCCTAAAACATTGTCCCTATTGCACTTGTTTACACATGAAACATAAAAACTAATGTCTCTGCATCCCACCAAAAGGTTCTCCTCTGTCGAATGCTCCGGGCGGAGGAAAGTACGTGAAGCGAAGGACTTGAAATTGGAGTTTTTCGTTGATGTCTTGAAGCTCCATTTTCATGTTCTCCACTGATTCGGTGAGTTGGATGAGATGCATCTCCGCAAGGAGATTCATCTCACTGAGTTCCTTGATGAGTTCTTGAAGTTTCATTAGCAGCTCGGTTTTGGAAACGTGTCGGGTGGGTTTCGTTCCTCGGTTGACGAGGAACGGGAATTTCTTTGTTCATCTCAGTAGGCATTTTGTGATCTCATGGGAGAGTGTTGTGTTTAGTTTGGTGCAAGAAATGCATTGGCAGGAGGTTCAATTTATAGCCAAGCAATTGTCAAACACATCCCCATGCTTGTAGAAGCACGGCCCGGTGCTTTTGGCCTGACAATTCTGTTACAAACCATTCTGACGGAGATTTTTGCAGCAAAGATTCCGGCCCGCACTTTGTGGCACGGGACCGTACTTCTGGAAGCACCCCCCCCCCCCCCCCCGGTGTTTTAAGACACTAATATATTATTTTTTTTATTTTTTTCAAGTAAAACATATTTACAAGGCCTGGTTTAACTAGGGTCTTGGCCAGACCCTTCTTCCGGTATGTTCATCGGTTTTGGTGGAGGATTACTACCTCCGAGACATCTTCGAATGGTCCATCAATGTACAGTTTTAATCGATGTTCACTAACTTTAAACTTGTGGTCGTCAGAATTTGAGATCTCGACAGTCCTATAGTCAAAAACTGATTCGACTATATATGGACCTGTCCAACGAGATTTCAGATTTCCTGGGAAATGACGAAAGCGTGTGTTATATAACAGCACGGGATTGCCAACCTGAAACTTTTTGTTTACCTTCAAATGGGTGTCGTGTAAATGTTTAGTTTTTTCTTTGTAAGACCAGGAGTTTTCATAGGCCAGTGCTCTTAGTTCTTCTAGCTCGTGAATTTTATCTTCCCGATTTTTACCGGCGGATGTTAGATCGAGATTCACTGCTCTAAGAGCCCAGTAAGCTTTTTGTTTCATTTCTATGGGTAGATGACATGTTTTCCCATAAACGAGTTTGAATGGTGTTGTTTCTATGGGGGTTTTATAGGCTGTCCTAAGGGCCCATAAAGCGTCATCCAATTTTTCTGCCCAATTTTTGCGATTCATTCCTATAGTTCTCTCAAGGATTCTCTTAATGCCCCGATTCAAGACTTCTACTTGCCCACTAGTCTGAGGGTGATATGGTGTTGCTAGTCGGTGGTATATTCCATATCGTGCTAAGACTTTGTCCATTAGAGTGTTACAGAAATGAGTACCACTGTCGCTAACTAGGGCTTTTGGAGTGCCAAAATGTGAAAACAACTTTTTTAGAAAAAAATTACTAGAGCATCATTAGTAGAAAGAGCTTGTGCTTCTACCCATTTAGACACGTAGTCGACTGCTACAAGGATGTACTTATTCCCGAATGAGTTAGAAAATGGGCCCATGAAATCTATCCCCCACACATCAAAGACCTCACAAATTTTAATGCCTTTTTGAGCCATCTCATTCTTGGCCGAGATGTTTTCGGCTCTTTGAAAAGCATCGCATGCTTGGATCAAAGCATGTGTGTCCTTATATGTCGTGGGCCAGAAAAATCTTGCGTTAAACACTTTCCTGACCATGGTGGCGGGGTACCGTGATGTCCTCCAGTAGGTCTTTCATGGCAGTGTTTGAAAATATATAAGCCTTCTTTTCCTGATACACACCTACGAACAACCTGATCGGCACCTATCCTGAACAAGTACGGATCATCCCAGAAGTAGAACTTAAGGTCGGAGGAGAATTTCTTCCGCTGTTGATGAGTTAGTCCTTTCCTTAGGATTCTACAGGATAAATAGTTTGTGAAATCGGCAAACCAAGGATTTTCATCCTCCTCCTGCATGACTGCTTGGATATGCATGAGAATTTCATGTGGAAAATTATCATCGATAATTTCCTCGTGATGTTCTTTTGAAGCTGGGCATTCTAAGCGTGAGAGATGGTTTGTGGCTACATTCTCTGCTCCTTTCTTGTCCTTGACTTCTATGTCGAACTCTTGTAGTAATAGAATCCAGTGGATAAGTCTGGGTTTGGCATCTTGCTTGTTGAAGAGGTATCGTATGACGGCATGGTCGGTGTAAACTATGGTTTTGGAGAGAACTAGGTAGGATCTTAATTTTTCAAAGGCAAAAACTACTGCTAGTAACTCTTTTTCTGTTGTGGTGTAATTTTCTTATGCATCATTAAGAGTTTTACTAGCATAGTAAATTGGGTGAAAATGCTTTTCTTTGCGTTGTCCGAGTACGGCTCCAACTGCAAAGTCATTTGCATCGCACATGATCTCGAATGAAAGGGTCCAATCAGGTGTAGTCATGATTGGTGCATTGGCAAGTTTGCCTTTTAATATATTGAATGATTCAATACATTCTTCAGAGAAGACGAATGGTGTATCTTTCTCCAGAAGTTTGGTCATAGGTCTTGCAATTTTGGAGAAGTCTTTTATGAAGCGACGATAGAATCTTGCGTGACCTAGAAAACTTCTAATGACTTTGACTGAAGTCGGTGGCGGAAGTTTGGATAGGTTTCGATTTTTGCCTTATCAACTTCTAGTCCTTCCTGGCATATTTTGTGACCAAGAACAATTCCTTCTTTGACCATAAAGTAGCATTTTTCCCAGTTTAGTACTAAATTCACTTCTTCACACCTAGCCAATATTTTGTCTAGGTTTTTCAGAAAATGATCGAAGGAATCTCCAAAGACTGAGAAGTCATCCATGAAGACCTCCATACAGTGTTCGATCATTTCATGAAAAATGGCCACCATCCAACGTTGGAAGGTGGCCGGAGCATTACATAGTCCAAATGGCATTCTTCGGTAAGCAAAGGTGTCATACGGACATGTAAAGGTGGTTTTCTCCTGATCTTCAGGAGCAAATGGAATTTGAAAGTATCCGGAAAATCCATCAAGAAAACAGTAGAACATTTTTCTAGATAGACGTTCAAGCATTTGGTCGATAAAAGGAAGTGGAAAATGATCTTTTCTTGTGGCATCATTAAGCTTCCAGTAATCAATGCAAACTCGCCAGCCTATAATGGTCCTCATTGGTATTATCTCGTCCTTTTCGTTCATTATAATTTTCATTCCTACCTTCTAGGGTACTGCTTGAACGGGACTAACCCAAGATGAGTCTGAGATTGGGTAGATTAATCCGGCATCAAGGAGTTTGATTACTTCCTTCTTCACCACATCTTGCATGTTGGGATTGAGACGGCTTTGATGTTGGACCACGGGTTTGTATTCTTCCTCCATGAGAATTTTGTGAGTACAAAAGGAAGGACTGATGCCCTTGATATCCATGATCTTCCATG
The DNA here is from genome assembly GCF_021521415.1 of Bidens hawaiensis. NCBI lineage: Eukaryota > Viridiplantae > Streptophyta > Magnoliopsida > Asterales > Asteraceae > Bidens > Bidens hawaiensis. The sequence goes on from NW_027505172.1 coordinate 7,394, forward strand.
CGATGGCCTTCTTATGGTTTTTGAGAACCCTAAGAAGTTCGTCTTTCTCTTCTTTAGAAAGGTGAGATGAAATAATTACTGGGAGATGAGAGTCTTTTTCTAGAAAGGCATATTCGAGATGGTTAGGGAGTTCTTTTAATTCTAAAGCTAGTGGTTCTTCGATTGATGTTTCGATTTTTCAATACATTCGGTGACCTCACATACTACTTCTGATGTTTCCTGATAATTATTGATAGTATTGAGATTATCGTTTTATAAATGGGTTCAGTGATAGTGTCAGTTAAGATTTGTGTTTCTAGTGGGGTGTTAATGAAAGATTTCCGCACATAGCAACTCACGATAGAATCGATGATGTCAACACAGTATAATGTGTCATCGTGATGTTGCGGATGTTGCATAGATTTCCCTATGTCAATTGTGATAGCCTCGTCATTGACCCTGAGAGTGAGCTTGCCGATGCAAACATCATTAATAGCCTTTGCAGTGGCTAAGAAGGGTCTTCCTAAAATCAGAGGTACACTTTTGTCTTCCTCCATGTTTAGAATTACAAATCCACTGGGAAAACAAACTTGTCAATTTTTACAAGCATGTTTTCAACAATGCCCCGAGGGTATTTAACGGATCGGTCAGCTAACTAAATGCTCATGCGGGTGGGCTTTGGTTCTCCTATCCCTAGTTTTGCAAAACCGCATAAGGCATTAAATTAATACTAGCTCCTTAGTCAGCCAGGATGATGTGTTGTGTGTGTTGCGGTTTATAATATGAAAGATAGAAGTTTTAGCTTTCGCACAAGATCGTGTTTTTAATTTATAAAAGTGATTTCTACTGAGACTAAACACACACAAAATAAGCAAGTGTACCTATCGTATATGTAGAATAGTATTGATAAGAACCAAGTATCGATCCGTGGACACAAATGTTTCCAATAATAAATCTTTGTCTTACTTTAATCGAAAGGTTTAATCATTTTGAGGTTGGTTTTTAAACTTTTTATAAAATAGAAATATATAATATATATAGGTGACGAGAAGAGAAGTTCTAAGTGAGTAGTTCAATTATATGAAGGTTACCATCTAAGATCAAGAATCCACTACGTTGTTCCTTGATGACTATTAAATAATCATGTGATAAACTAGTCCTAATAATATATGATAAAATAGTCCCGATTTATAAGTGAATATATTCTATAACATAAAAGAAGTAGCATGCGTATTTTCAAATCCATCATATGCTTAGTATCATGCTACCATGAGAATGTCAATTTAGGTAGACAAGTAGTTTGGTAAAGTATAACGATTAGGATTGACTTCGATTTCTCAAATACCAATCCTAACAACTTCGAGTGGTTGTAGTTAACTCACACAACCTCCTCTTGGTTGATTAGATTATGTTATAATTACACATTCCATTAACATATGATTTATTTAACTAGCATGATAACCTAAGAAATCGTGTTAACAATGTTATTTTAGAATTATCAAAACTAGAGAAATAGATCATAACTTATATCTCATCATTTCTAAGTACAACATAAGGATCCATGTTTTATCTTAAATAAAGTATCAAAGTATTCTTTTTACCATTTCTAGTTTCCAAGAACGTGAATTACCATGAATGATTATAAATCATCAACCTTGATGTATTGGATTAAAGTGATAGAACATTTCTTCATCAATGGATAATTGAAAAATAACCATGTACTATACCAAACTAAACCACATGTTCCGCATAATCATCAAGTAAAACAAAGCTTCTTCATAGATTATAGATGGTAATAGGAGTTTAGCTCATAATGAACATTGTTATGAACATAAGAAGAGATGATAAAAAAAACACATGATTAAACTTAGAACAATCTAACCAAATGTGGATGAGTCTCCCCTCTTGATGATTGGAATATGACGATGTTGATGATGGATGATGATAACCTCCAAGCCTTCAAGCTCCTCACAAGATCTTCAATATGAGTGTAATGTGGGTATTTTTATAAGAGAAACCCGTTTAGAAACCTTATTCAAGCACACCAAATGAGTGCAACATGCTCTACTATTTATAGGCTGTCTAGAGGGAGGAGCACGGCCATGTGCTTTATGAGGCACGGCCCTGTGTCCACGTGAACCAGTTACATATTGTCAAATCGTACATGATGACTCACCACGGGGGTGTGCTTTCTGAGGCAAGTCCCCGTGCTTCTTATTGACATGTGTTAAAATACTTTTTGTCTTATCTGAAGGTGACCACGGCCCCGTGGTCAAGAGGGCACGGCCCCGTTCTTTTTTATTCAATTTTTGTCTTTTCTTGTGTTCAGAAGCATGGGGGCGTGTTTCTTGAAGCATGGGGGCGTTTTTCTTGTTTTTCTTGTGTTTTCTTCCATTTTTCTTTGTCTTTTCGCTTGTTTCTTCATTTGAGGCTTGGGTTCACTTGAATTTGCATTTTATTACGATAAGTAGCCTTCTGAACTATGTTATTTAATAGAAGTTGCAGTTTTTAGAGATTATTTGATGGTAAAAAGATGTATAATTTTATGTACATCACAGGGCATTGCTATCAGACAAATTTCCTATGAGATAAGAGATAGTAAAGTGCCCTGGATCGGTCATCTTTGGTGGTAGCTTATTTTGGAGGACAGCTGAACATTCTTCACTAAGGGTGACATGTGAAAGCTCCTCCAGCTTCCTTTTGTTTGTCAGCACTTCTTTGAGAAAGTTTGCATCTTTCGGCATCTGAGCAATGGCTTCTACGAAAGGGATGTAGATGTGGAGTTGTTTGAAGAGTTCTAAAAACTTCTCGTGCTGAGCTTCCAATCTCTTGTGTTTCAGCCGTCCAGGTTATGGAATAGGTGGAACGTAAGTTCGAACTGGTTCCTTAGGTTGTACAGTGCCTGTTGGAACAAGTATCTCATGCATTTTGTCAGGAGCTTCCTTCTCCATAACTGCTTTTGAAGTTGGTGAGGCAACAGTGGTCGTGTCACTTCTTAATGTAACAGCGTTAGCTGTTGCATTTGGATTTGCGATCGTGTTGCTTGGAATAGTAGCCCGGTGGTCTTTCAGACAATTGTCAAGCAATTTGTCCGATCTGAGTTTCTAGATTTTGTAATGATTCTTGTTGACTTTTTAGGTCAGCTTCATGTTTTAATAATACTCCGCTGATATTAACGACTCTTGAGTCGGCCTTCTTTTCTGCTTCATTTGTTTTTGTCATGATTTGGATCTACATTTCTTCAATTTTTGAGTGGCTTGGATTATGATGGCTACTGGAACTTTGATTTTGGAATTGAGGTTTAGGTTGGAATGATTGATTCATCGGCCTTTTTTCGAATCCGAATATGGTTTGAGTGTTACCTCCGTCCTTCCAACTGAAATTCGGGTGGTTTCTCCAACCTGAATTATAGTTGTTGTTGAAAGCGTTGTTTTGACAGACGATGAAGTCAACTTCTTCCATAACCATAACAACTTGTTTGCGGTCACTCGTCTTATGAGTTCCTCCACATGTGTCACAGAAGATCTTGGTTTTTTATAGTTCGGCTTGAAGTTGTTCGAGTTTTTTAGAAAGGGCTTCAAGTTGTGCGGTGACAAGAGTGTTGGAGTCGACGTGGTGCATTCCTTTATGTATTGGTTTAGATCTCAATAGATTATAAGCAAAACTCTTCTTTGGTGCTTTCTCCATGATTTCAGATGCTTCGTTAGGTGATTTGGATCTCAGGTCTCCACCGGCGACTTGGTCGATGGCCTGTTTGTTTTGACTGGATTATGTGTCAAAGAAAGTTTGTACCTGTAACCATACACTCAGTCCATGATGTGGGCATCTTCTCAGAAAATTTGTATCTTTCCCATGCTGCGTGTAACGACTCATCATCATCAGTCCGGAAGCCGATAATGCTGGCTCGGTATTTGGCAGTTTTATCAGGCAAAAAGTATTTGAGGAGAATTTGTTCAACCATCCGGGTCCCAGTTGGTGATGGAACCAGAAGGAAGAGATTCTATCCATTCTAAGGATTGACCCCTTAGAGAGAAAGGAAAGAGTTTGAGTTTAATATGATCTTCTGAACAGTTTTGGATTTTAAAAGTTCCGCAGATTCGTAGGAATCGAGATATATGAAAAAGAGGGTCTTCGTCGAGGAGACCATGAAATTAAACTGAATTTTCCACCATATTAATGGTTCTTGATTTGATTTTGAAATGTTCAGTGATATCGGGTGGAGCCACTCCATTGCCATAGCCTTTGAGAGTTGGCTTAGCATATTGGCTCATGTTTGGCTCATTGTTTTGGGCCTCGATCATTTCTTCGGTTTGATTTCCTCCTAATGTCGTGGTGTCTACTAACTCGTCTTTGATTGTTTCGGCAGTTGTTGCTGTCCGTTTACGTGCTAGTCGACGAAAAAGTCATTTTGGTTCAGAAATTGGAGAAACAAGCTCAGGGTTCGAATGTAGAGGACATGCATTAGACTAAGGGGGTGTTTGGGATTCCTTATTTTACCTCCTTATAACTCTTCATTAAGTTAATAAGTTACAAAAGTGTAACTTATGAAACTTTTCCTCTCATAAGATAAGCAATCCCAAACACCTTATTACTTTACATAAAGTTTATAAGTTATAAGTTGGTAAAATTAAGCAATCCCAAACACCCCCTCAATCAAATCTAAACTATTTAAAAGTAAAGGTTAGTTAAATTTAAGCCAAAGGTTAGGCTAAGCTATATTAAAACAAAACTAGGGTATAAGTTAATTAAGCTAAAGTAAAGGTTTGGCTAGCTCTTAAAAATATATAGTTTAATAGTTAGTAAAAATAAAATAAAAGTTAAAAATTTATACAATTATAAACAATGATTAAATTAAAACTTGGATCGTTCTTAGAAACGTACCGTGTCCCCCGGCAACAACGCCAAAAACTTGATGTGTGCTTGTGCGTGGTTATAATTATAAAAGATTGGAGTTTTAGCTTTTGCACAAGATCGTGCCTTAAAATATATAAAAGTGATTTCTACTAAGACTAAACACACACAAAATAGGCAAGTGTACCTATCGTATATTTAGAATAGTATTGGTAAGAACCAAGTATCGATTTGTGGACACAAATGTTTCTAATAATGAATCTTCGTTTCACTTTAATCGGAGAGTGTTTAATCATTTTGGGGTTGATTTTCAAAATTTTTATAAAATAGAAATACTTATATAATATAAATGTGACAAGAAGAGAATTTCTAAATGAGTAGTTCAATTATATGAAGGTTGCCATCTAAGATCAAAAATCTACTACATTGTTCCTTGATGACAATTAAATAATCATGTGATAAACTAGTCCTAATAATATATGATAAAATAGTCCCTCATTTATAAGTGAACATATTCTATAAAAGAAAGTAGCATGCGTATTTTCAAATCCATCATAGGCTTAATATCATGCTACCACGAGAATGTCAATTTAAGTAGACAAGTAGCTTGGTAAAGTAGAACGATTAGGATTGACTTCGATTTCTCAAACACAAATCCTAACAACTCCGAGTGGTTGTAGTTAACTCACACAACCTCCCCTTGGTTGATTAGATTAGGTTATAATTACACATTCCATTAATATATGATTTCTTTAACTAGCATGATAACCTAAGCAATCGTGTTAACAATTTTATTTTAGAATTATCAAAACTAGAGAAATAGATCATAACTTATATCTCATCATTTCTAAGTACAACATAAGGATCCATATTTTATCTTAAATAAGTTATGAAGGTATTCTTTTTACCATTTATAGTCTCCAAGAACATGAAGTGAACATGAATGATTTTTAGTCATCAACCTTGATGTATTGAGTTAAAGTGATAAAACATTTCTTCATCAATGGATAATTGCAAAATAACCATGTACTTTACACAACTAAACCACATGTTTCACATAATCATCAAGTAAAACAAAGCTTCTTCATAGGTTTTAGATGGTAAATGGAGTTTAGCTCAAAATGAGCATTGTTATGAACATTATAAGAGATGATGATAACAAACACATGATTAAACTAGAACAATTTAACCAAATATGGATGAATCTCCCTTCTTAATGATGATGATGGATGATGATAATGGATGTAGGTCCCAGCCGGATCTACACGGAATATCTCGTTCTACGCAGGTGCGAAATCCCTACGTAAGACGATACGAGCGTAGAATCGATATACGTTAAACACAAGCAAACACACGTTACAATAAACAAAGAACACGTTGTATTGCAACTAATAACACGTGATATATCAATCACCGATTACACGAACTGAACAACTCTTTTCAAACAAGCCATAACCTAAACCTATATATCATACGACAACTTCGCCTAACATGTTTAGGCGAAGTTGTCACTAACTTCGCTTGTTCCACAAGTTCGCCTATATCAGGCGAACTTGTGAGACAAGTTCGCTTAAACCTTAATACAAATCCAAATAACACGATTACAGACACTAGATACTGAACTACTGACATCATGTACCAACAGACTCCCCCTTGGCAGTAGCTTCATATCTCTATCTTCAAACACGTGTCTCGTAATGCCAAAAATCTTGTATCATCCATCTTCAAGCATGAACGCCTTCTCGTACACAAACTGAAACTACTCTTTGATATTTCTTTTCTTCTTCTTTCCAAGCAGGAATGTAAAATATCTTTTTCTCGTTCAACACCTGCAGATCAGCTTGAGACAAATTCACTAAATGCATAGGATCATATACTCTCATCAGCTCTTGTTCATCTTCATCCTCCATTACTGCTTCAGCTGTTTCACTATCAACGTACCACCATTTCAGATCTTTGAGCACATCCTTGGGCATTTGTTTCATCGGCACTTCTTTTAGACACCGGATCGGCTTATACTTCATTATCATCCAAGGCTTGCCATCTGCTCTCATTCCTCTGTCTTTGTCTTCAAGGAGCTTTCCTCTCTGTGGTTTCAACAGCTCGAACTTTTTCTCCTTTATGCTTTCCTTCCAGACTATCTTCCCAATGATCCTAGCCATGTTATCATCACTCCTGTTGATCAACCTCAACCTGGCTAAGTCCTTCACTTCACATTCAGGCAACGTATTCAACGATCTCAACAACCTCTTGAAATATTGAACCCCATCATACCTTTTAATCACAAAAAGCCTCAACTGCTCATCATATAACCAGCATATAATCCTTTTTTTTCGATTCAGCATAACCCCTGATGTTGTAACTTTTCTTGAACATAGTAGGGACCGCCGGTTTCTTAGTCTTTACGAACCATTGAGCGTAGCCTTCTTTCCATCTTGGCTGCTCCTCCCATTCTGTCTCATCACATCCCGTATCTTGACCCAAATTTGACTTTTCAACTTCTGGAATTTCATGTTCAACGTTGTCCTCCACAATCTCTCCTTCTTCAACTTCATCGTCAATCACGATCTCAGCCCCTATCTTCTCAATCTCTTCCAATGGTAACACATCATCATCATCATCTAACACCTCCTCAGCATCCACAACCACCACATCATCACCCCCTGAACCGCCAGCTGCACTCGTTGACTCCCCCTGATATGTGGAAGTCCCAAGAGCTTGTTCAGTTCTTGGCAACTCTCCACCTGCACCTTTCGATGCATTGGGATCATCGTCTCGATCGTTACGTTTTTTTGTCCTCAGCTCGTCACCCTTACAGCTCATCTCCCCCTGAGATGCCAAGAACTGTTTCAAGGCATCAATTATTTTACCATGCTCGATCAGGAGGGACGACTGAATTTGATTCTCCGCAACGAGGCGCTGAATAGCATGAGTCTGGATAAGATTTACTCTTGATTGTTCTGCCACGACCCTTTCAAGCGCTGCTATTCTTTCCGAATCGGATAAGGTTGCATCGAAATCAAACCTCATATATGATATGTCTTGAGCGTACGGAGGAGGGATTCCCAATGTAACCGGCACCTCAGAAACAGGTGGAAACGTAACCGCAGGTGGTATCGTAACCGACAACCCTGCAGTGGCAACAACTTTCGACTCAATAAACCTTGCTACGACCTCCGATGGAGTAAGAGTTGGAGGTGGCAAGGACACAATCTCCGGAGCCGAGAGCGGGAATGTAGTGGGTGGTATACCAAACGAAGATGAGGTAGTCACCACGGGAACATCCGTGGCGCTTGGCCCTGTAACTGGCAATGGTGTAGGGACTATAGTCATACCAGACAGTGCGGGTGGAGTGAAACGAACCACCCTTGAGCTCTCACCAGCTCCCGAACCTGCACCTGCCCTTTCCCTTCTCGATCTACGGACCAACTGATGTAAATCTTCCTAAAAGTCCGAATCACTGTCATCGGTGTCTCTCTTCCTCTTCCCGTGAATTCTTTCTTGAGTAATCAGAATCTTTCTAGCTTCAGCCATATCATCATCTGAGAAATCAGAATCAGCCTCCGTCGTAGCTGCCATCGACACATCCGCACTAGAAACCCGGGTAACCGAGACTTGCACCTCTTCTTCTGGATCAACACGTTCCATATCGAAGAAACCTTGACCGCCAAAAGCAGCTTCAAGGTCTACATTTTCCTCCGGTGCCACAACAGGAGCAGCAGGTAAAGCTTGTTGTACCTCAGGTGGTGGTTGAGGTGCTCCAGCCTGTTGTGGTGCCGGATCCCGAAACTCGTCCCCACGAGCTGGAACATACTCTGGGTTGATCAAGTACCCAAATAATGGAGTATGTCGAGGACGGAGCTCAGGCTTGCTTCTTGCACTTGATGATCTACACTGAGCGAAGATTCTCTTGCTTACACTCTCCACATATCTAATCGGGCGGCGCTGAGGTAACGTGGGAGCAACATGATTTAAGATCATTTGAAGGAATCTTGGATACATCAGAAATCTCTCACGCGCCACCGCTCGTCTTTGACGGTCTATCTCGTAGAACACCATCTGACTAAAGCTATAATGCTTATTGTAAGTCAGTGTTGTCAATGCCGACTGCATGGTTGCACCCATTCCATCCGTACCGGCCTTTCTCCCCGACATACACACGATCATCACGTGCATAAGAAAGCGCCATTGGTCTAACAAGAATCCCTTTCGTCTTTGAGTATCCCCCAATGGACCAGAATAGCCCATTCTCAGAAAAGCACCATCTCTGAATGGAGCCACGAAATCTGTAGGATCGTCTCTCGTTTCATCCCCAAACTGCAAAGCCACCCTGATCTGTTCAGACGAGAACTGCACTATCTGATTGTTAACCGTTGCACGCATAACCGGGGGCTCGACTCGACAATCATATTCCACTGTCTGCCAGAAATCTTCTATGTTTGGCAAAGAGATAGGCAGTGTTGTAGTAATAGCGTGGAAGATACGCGAGCGGATAAGAAACGTGATGATCTCGCGGAAATCATCAACACCGCTCGCATCCGGGTCCAAAGTTATGTACATGTTATGCCCCGGAAAAAACTGCCGATTGTTATCTCCTCCTTCGTCACCACCTGCACCACCTGCTCCAGCTACAGCTGCCATTTCTGCAACAAAAACAGTCTAAGTTAGAGAATCGTCAAGTCAAATCACAAGTTCGCCTGTTACCATGAGCGAAGTTATGATTTATTCTGTATAGGCGAAGTTAGGGGTGGGGCGAAGTTGGGAACAACTTCGCCATAACTTTAACTTCGCCTGATAACAGTTAATTAAAAATAAGTTAAGGGCTAGGCGAAGTTGATGATAACTTCGCCTAACCACAACTTCGCCTCTTATTCTGTTAAACAATTAAATCAACAGGCGAAGTTAAGCGTTAGGCGAAGTTAAGGATAACTTCGCCTAAACTGCAACTTCGCCTGAATCTGAAGCGGCAACAGATTAGACGGCCAAACGACGTGTAGATGGTGAATTTGGAGATTGAAGACTCTATAAAACATGATTTTAAGACGATCTAGACGATCAAGTTGATTACGACCACGTTATAACAAGTTTGAAAAGCGGGTGTTGAGGTTTCGAATGAACGGGGTCACAAACGGATCAAAACGACCTCTGATTAATGTTATTAACATAGATTATTCATTATCCCGACACTACACACCTTTAATACGGGTTGAAACGGATTAGAATTAAGGTTAGATTGAGTAGATAAGTTCGCCGAAGATGATGGGTGAATAAGTTCGCTTGAATATGAACAGGTGTTTGACCAAAATGCTCTTTATATATGTCTGACATTATACAGGCGAAGTTAGGGTTAACTTCGCTTACCTCATAACTTCGCCTGTTTAAACAACTTCGCCTCTTTCCTCAACTTCGCTCAATATGAAACTTTACCAAACAGACCCTTATAAATTGAACATAATGCCATTAACTTTTAAAACTTCCTTTAAAGAGTTAACTGATCCGATCAAGAACCAAGTAACCAGGTATAAAATCATAAAATGACATAAGTAGAATAAATTTTAGAAATAAAGTACACGGGATCAAATTTCAGTCTAGTCGGGGACCAACATGTTTTAGAAAAGATCCGTACATGAATCATACTAATTAAGTGACTGTCACATAGATCCATGTTCAGATGTATTATGACATAAAGAAACAGGTTGTAAGCAGGTAAATAACTTAAAATGGTTTTCATCGCTTCTGTGATACGGGTTAGGTTCAATTAAGCTCAAAACTTAAATGCGCAACACATCAGAGATTGTGATGCCTCCTATCTATTCTCAAAGCTTATTTGGCTTTCCCCAAGTCACCCCGAGTTGACCTCGACCCGTAGTGTCTGATTAAATTGTAAGTACACGTCGATCTGTAGAGTCTTCTTCCCGTTCTCATTCTTGCATCTTGATTGAGAAGTATTAACATTATAAGCTCTAGAGTGTCTCAGTAACACATAATAATAATTTTTTTTTTTTAATAATAAGATTTACACAGCTTCAAGTAAACTACTGCAAGTCCCGAGTCTGGATCACTGCAGTTTCTTGACACACCATCTTCTCGGGAATCAGAACACTCACGGGCTCGTGTATGACTGGGTAATCACTTTTCTGCCTATCATTCGGAAAGATATATATGGAGACATACCATCTGTTGGTATCACTTCTACTTTTACGCACCATAAAAAGCTACCAGACATACAATGACTGTTCTAAAGTCTTTTAGGCCTAATAACTTCACTAGTTAAGCACACAGAATCAGTTTGTCCATCACTTTCCAAGGTTGGATCAATTTTCTTTTAAACATTGTATAGATACTTCTTACGAAGCAGTAGACTTGAAAAATTATTTCATCTCCCTTTTTAATAATATTTTTAACTTCTATCGCCCCGATCAAGTCGAAGTCTTCAGGTAAACGGCTATCCTGAAGATCCAATGGATCAGCTGGACCGACCACATACGAGTATGCGTCCTTCTAACTAAGTATGAACGACTAATTTTCAGTGAAAGAATAAAACACATCATAAACCGCCCCGGTCACTTTCAGTCATCTGGTTAATGGCTATCCTCTTACTCTACAGGTAGAAATGATGACCAAACATATCCGAAGATATGTCCTTCAAACTGAAGCAACCGACATAATTCTAAGCGATAGTGACGTTTTTTTTTATTATTATTATTTTTTTTTTTAAACAAAGTAAAAAAATGAAAAACACGGTTACTCGGGATTGATCATCCCATTTAGCTCAACAAGGTTTTGAAAACGAGTTTTGTCAAACGCTTTAATAAACAAATCAGCGAAATTATCTAACGAATCAACCTTTTCAAGCACTATCAATTTCTTCTCAGCACAATCCCGTATAAAATGATGACGGATGTCAATGTGTTTAGTTTTGCTATGCTTTACGGGATTGTTAGTTACTGAGATAGCAGCAGTGTTATCTATGCAAATAGAAGTATGAGTGAAATTCAGACCGTAATCGCGCAATTGCTGTTGTATCCAAAGAACCTGGGAGCAGCAGTTCGATGCTGCCATGTATTCTGCTTCACAGGTAGAAATGGCGACTGAGGTCTGCTTCTTGCACTGCCATGACACTAATCTGCCTCCAAGAAACTGACATCCACCTGTTGTTGACTTCCGATTCTGATTGCATCCTCCATAGTCAGAATCTGTGTAAGCGACTAACTCCAAGTCTCCTTCTTTCGTGTACCACAACCCTAGCTTAGGCTTGCCTTTGAGATACCGCAATATCCTCTTCACACCCTTCATGTGAGATTCCTTTGGGTTTGCCTGAAAACGAGCACAAAGACAAACTACAAACATAATATCAGGTCTAGATGCAGTTAAATACATTAAAGAACCGATTATTGCCCGATATTGGGTGGGGTCCACGTCTGCATCACTGTCTGTATCAGCACCCAATTTATGGTTGACGTAAACTGGAGTATCAAATGGAGTGCTGTCCTCCATCTTGAAGCGTTTGAGAACGTCTTGGACATATTTAGTCTGATGAATGAACATCCCATCTTTCTTCTGATCAACCAGGCACGAGGGGCCTGATGTAGCCCATATAGCGCTTTACTTAGCTTGTACACGTGATCAGGAAAGTCTGGGTCAGGAAAACCCGGAGGTTGCTCAACGTACACAACCTCATCGACTTTACCGTTAAGAAACGCACTTTTCACGTCTAACTGGAACACCTTCATCTCCTTGTGTGCAGCAAATGCCAAAAACAATTGAATCGCTTCCTTTTTGGTAAAGTGCGCAGTGTAATCTTTGTCACAGATCTGAGACACACTCAGCAGATTATGCTTCAGCTCTTCAACGAAATTCACCTTTTCTAACTTCATTTTACCATTAGTCACCATTCCAATTCCAGTAATTCTTCCACCACTCTCTCCATCAAAACTTACTCTACCTCCCTGAACAGGTTTCCATTCGTGTAACAAATTCTTGTTACCCGTCATGTGCCGGGAACAGCCGCTATCCACAACCCATAGATTGTTTGCAGCCCTGTTCAACTGTTCCTGCACGATTAAAGCAAAGGATTAAAATCTGGGGACCCAAGACCTATTGGTCTTGGGTCGATTAAATCTGTTAAAAGGCATCCCGTGCTTTGGCTGTCCTAAGTTAGTATTAGAATGATTTCTGTAAGTCCTAAAAGGATACCTTCTAGTAGATTGACTATGAGGCCATCTAAACCTTCGTGAATTAAATGAATTATAACTAATGATTTGGTTGTTAATAGGGAAAAACTGAGATCGACTTCTTTGAAAACCTGGATTAGTCCAATATCTGAACTTTGATGAGTTTTCATTCTTACCATTATAGTAATTACTGTTAGTTCTATTCTCAGTTTTCGAAGGCCTCATACCTTTGAATCTCTGATTCAAAGGGCAATCAGCAATCAGGTGTCCTATTTGATTGCATCTGAAACAGCTCCTGTGTTCAACTTTCGTCTCAACAGTTGTTTTAGATGTTGAGGTTGCATTACTGCCCGTTTGTCTAACATATGGTGGGACATACGGGTTTAGTGGAGAATTCTTTTCAGTTGGTTTATGTTCCTCTCCACGTTTTAGTAACACTGCCTCTTCTTTTGTCTCACTAGACTCGGATGTCTTGTCCGAATTTGATGAGACAGAACTAGGAACAGAAATCTTAACATTCGAAACAGGCTTACTCGTTTCGCTTTTACTAACTTCTAGATCTTTAATCGTAACTTTAACAGGAACTGTCTGACCAATTTCAACATCAACAGATTTCTGATTACTAGGATCATAAGTATAGTTATGATTATAAGGTGGTGGAACTTCAGAATATCCAATTCCTCCCCTTTTAACTGGGGAACGTTGATCACTTACGAGGTGATCAAGTATTGCGGAGGAATTTCTAAATTGCTCAAGCTTTCTGTTTAGTTCCACCACTTTCACCTGGTAATCAGCTATCTGTTTATCCCTTTCAGCAATTAGTTTGGTTTTCTCTTCTAACACTTCATAGCTAAGATCAATTACTTGTATTTTTTCAGCTAGACTAGCTTTAAGACTTCTGATATCTTTCTCACTAGCTTTTATTTTTACCGTGTAATTTTTTTCTCTAGTTTTAGTGTAATAATGATCTTCTTTTAATGTTCTAAATTGAGCATCCAAACTAACAAACTGATCAGTTATTGTTTTCAATTGTTCAGACAGATTTTCACATTTCGTACAAGGGAGTTTAGAACTTACCTCAGAGAGCTGATCTGTCACCTCTGCCATATAAGCTTGATCTTCTCTTGTCTCTCTGTTTTTTTCTTCAGTTTCGATGTTAACCAAGTTGGCCTGTTCGAACACTTCCTCAACTTGCAGATTCCAATTGTATTCCCCGTTCTGTCTGGATATCATCGCCTTATTTTCATTACTTCCCCCATTCGGTTGTGTTGGCCTGTTGTGACTACGTTCTACTCGTTCACTTGTGCATTCTTTAGCAAAGTGGCCATTCTGTTGACAGTTATAACACCGAACCTTTGGCTTATCAAAACCTGGTCTTTCACCAACGAATTTTCTACCAGTCTTCTTCATAAACCTTTTAACTCTTCTTACTATCATTGTCATCTGCCACTGCAGATCCATCTCCTCCAGATCATCAGCATCGATCCGATCATAGTCTTCGTCTAAAGTTGCAGGATCAACGATTTTACCTTTAATGTAATTTTCGTAAGAAGCAATGAAAGATGCATAGAGAGCAACTGCTGTTCAGCAGATTTAACACTCATGGGCATCTGAGAGTAGTTGTTGTTCGGAACACTTGAAGAAAAACTACCCTTTGTTGTTTGAGGTTTAGAAGTGTTTGTTCCACCAGCTACGAAACACACATCACCATCCATGTTGAGAGTTACATGACCATCATGAGATGAGTTAGAGCTCGTGTCTCCCTTTGAGTAGTAAGCAGATGATTCTGACTTCAAACTTGAACTTGAATTAACTTTCGCACCATACATTCCCGGATCCTGAACCTGATCAGTTGGTGTCTCTTTTCGAACCATGTTAAGTTCAAAAGTTCGTAGTTTATTGACTACTATTTCCAAGTCAATGTTGGCAAACTCTTTATCTTTTCTCATCAAGACAGTGTACATTTCCCATTTCGGTGGGAGAGCATCAAGAAGTTTTTTCTACGATCTCCTCTTCTTTGTAAACAATGGAATAATTGCTGAGTTCGGTCATCAGGTGATAATATCTTGTGATGATATCATCAAGTGATTCATTCTTCAAATACTTGAACACCGAGAATTGGGTTTTGAGTAGCTTAATCTTGGATGCACGTATCCCCACATTACCTTCATATCGGTTTTCAAGCGCTTCCCATAGCTCTCTGGCGGTTTTATATTTCCTGAAGGTGTGAAGAATTTCGTGTGGAAGAGCCATTGTTATCGCAGCATGAGCTTTGCTTTCAGCCTCATACATCTTCTTTTCTTCCTCTTCCATCTTATTGTATTTCTTAATTTGTTCACGACCCTCATACAAAGCCGTTGGTGGAATGTATCCATCTTGAATGCACACCCATATCTTAGCATCTTGATATTTAACATACTGCTCAAACCGATCTTTCCAAGCCACGAAATCGGTTCCCTTAAGCATTTTCGGTGCCTTAGTAGCTGAACCTGCTTCCACCTCCATTTTTACCAGTTCCGTAATATTTATGGAAGTCATCTTTTATAGAAGTACGAAACGAAAACACAAAGAAACCCGAAAAAATTTTTTAATTTTTTTTTGAACAGTACCAGTAGGCGAAGTTAAACTTAACTTCGCTTAAGTCCTAACTTCGCTTGATCTTTCAACTTCGCTTTCTTCTCAACTTCCCCAGATTAGGCGAAGTTGTGGATAACTTGGCGAAGTTGTTAATAACTTCGCTTAACCTTATATCTTCGCCTAAACCCTACAAACAGTGACGGCAACTTCACCTGATGAACACAATGTTTTTGCAGGTTTGATTTTGATGTTTTGCGAGGTATGCGAAGGTGTAATGGGTTGTTTTTGATGGTGGGAGGTGAGGACACAAAAACTCGGTATATTAACGTAAATTCGTCCCGCGAATAGTCGAACGGAACGATTTCTACACCCGTGTGATAATCCCGAACCACACAATCACGAGCAAACGCCCTGATACCAATTGTAGGTTCCCAGCCGGATCTACACGGAATATCTCGTTCTACGTAGCTGCGGAATCCCTACGTAAGACGATACGAGCGTTGAAGACGAAACACGTTAAACACAAGCAAACACACGTTACAATAAACAAAGAACACGTTGTATTGCAACTAATAACACGTGATATATCAATCACCGATTACACGAACTGAACAACTCTTTTCAAACAAGCCGTAACCTAAACCTATATATCATACGACAACTTCGCCTAACATGTTTAGGCGAAGTTGTCACCAACTTCGCTTGTTCCACAAGTTCGCCTATATCAGGCGAACTTGTGAGACAAGTTCGCTTAAACCTTAATACAAATCCAAATAACACGATTACAGACACTAGATACTGAACTACTGACATCATTTACCAACAATGGACAACAATGGTAACCTCCAAGCCTTCAAACTCTCCACAAGATCTTCAATATGGGTGTAATGTGGGTGTTTTTATAAGAGAAACCCGTATAGATATTTTCTTCAAGAACACTTGATTAATGCAACATTCTCCTCTATTTATAGGCAGTCTGGGGAAGCAGGCAGGCCCCGTGCTTCTAGAGGCACGCCCCCGTGTCCAGTTGCAATAAATGCTATGTCAGATCGTACATGATGACTCACCACGGGAGCGTGCTCTGTGAGGCATGGCCCCGTGCTTTGTTGTGACATGTGATAATTCTTTTGTCTTCTTCTCAAATGTGACCATGACCCCATGGTTGCTAAAGCACGGCCCCGTGCTTCTGTGTCCAGTTTTTGTCTTTTCTTGAAGATTGTTGTCTTTTCTTGTGTTCAAAAGAATGGTGGCGTGTCTAGGGGGCACGGGGGCGTGTCTGAAGGCTTTCTTGAGTTTTCTTTCGTTTTTCTTCGTCCCTTGTTTCTTCGTTTAAGGCTTGGGTTTACCTGAAATTGCATTTTAATGTGATAAGTAGCCTTCTAACCTGTTATTTGATAGAAGTTGCAGTTTTTAGAGATTATTTGATGCTAAAAAGATGTATAATGTTATGTACATCACGTGCCTCGATTTGCCAGCCAAATAGTTATTGATCAAGATTCTCAAGAAAACGTAAAGGCGTCGAAGTGCTGCTCGAGTGCCTAGGAAATAATAAGCCAACCAAGGTAGGGATAATGCCCGAATAAAATATTAGTTAAAGGCTTAGACCCTAGTCAAGGGTATACTCAATACCTCGAAAATAAAACAAAGGTATAAAGTAAAGAAAATATAAAACAAAGAAATAAAAAGAAAAGTTATAGATATAATTCTTTGTTTTGAATAAAGTATAATTTATTATTTAAATAGATTTTAAATAATAATAAAAGAAATAAAGTATACGTTTCTTCAAGAAGAAGAAACGTAGTGTTAATTAAGAAAGTAAACAAGTAAAACTAAAGGTTTAAACTTGTAAAAGAAAGAAAAGTATTTTGAACTAAAGGTTCATAAAGAAAATATAATCGAGGTAAAGATTATACAAATAAGACTAAAGGTCTTAAGCCAGATTAAAGATCCGGTAATAACAAAAGGTTATACTCGTACCATAAGTCCGAGATAGCTAAAGAAAGGTTAACCGATCAGTGAAGTGGAGCTGGTCTTTTAAAAAGGTGAATACGCCCAACTTTTATAACTTGTATTATCGAGTCAAATAAATGAATTACATGAGATTACGTATCTCTAAAACATTATAAAAAAAGTAATCGTTGGTCTTCAGGTTGTCGTGTACGTTTTTTGGATCCTAAAATATGTGGAAGACGGTGGGCACACCGCGCCACACCTAGTTATAAGCCTCCGCCATGATGGGCCGGACCTAAGTTACGTTCGAGAAAGGGTAATCATGTGTATATTGATGGTAGCTAAGTAAATCTCGAACGCTGTGGTGTTTGCTGAGCGGTTTCGAGTAGAGCTTAAGTTTATAATTGTGTTTTGTTTATAAACTTGATTATTTCTAAGCCACGATGGGCCGGACCTAAGTTATGTCTCGAGGGGTAATTAAGTAAATAAAATATTTTATGTCTCAGGTTATTCACCAGCATGTGTTGCTAACGTATTTTAAAACTGTTCTACAGGTAATGAAGATTAAGTTCTTGAAGAATCGAAGGCTTCGATAGGCGATCTGATGGCTCAAATCATTTTTGTTTAAACTTTAAATATATAAATGGTGGTTTATAAACAAGTAACCTTTTGTAAACATTAACCGGGAACTTTTAAATCCCGTGTTTTTAATGATATGTAAATATTAATCCACGCAAATATAATTTTCACATTAAACCCGCAACTATGATTTAATTACAAAAAGGGTACCAACTGTTGGTCGTACATCCAGGCCTAAGATGGGGGTCTGACAATATAACTCTGGAAACCGACCTATTTCTTTTCCAAATTTTTATTTGGCAAATATATAATCTTTTAAATATACAAATATGTCAAATCAATATAATATACATATGTGTATAATCTATACAATATACATATATGTATAATAAATATATATTGCTATAACCTTCAAATCAAAAAACTGTAAGTTCTATTCAAAACAAACATTAATCCAACAAAAACAATAGTAATGTCTGAATTGAATATAACAATTACAAAATAAACAAAGCTTGAATATCAATTCATTACAATACACTAAGCTACATATGAACTGAATGGCAGTTATGTTTGTACATATATGTATAATAAATTTGTGTTTAGTACTTGTAGCTTTTGTATGTTATATGTAACAACTCGGACTTCCCAAGATTTAATATGTATATTAAAACCCGATCCATTTCGATGCTAGGGAAATTTTATCACTTTTATCAAGTTAATTAAATTATTGTTATATTATTTGTAATTATAACTTTCATGTTTTTGACAAAATTAGCCCAAACTAAAACTTTAACCCCAATCTGTTTTCACCTTCTAACTGTAGGGACCATATTGCAATTTTTGGTATTATTATTATATTAAAATACACCAACCTTATTACCCAGGACCAGACCCGACGACCCGTTCCCCTATTATTAGACCTGATTACAATTATAATATCTTGGACCTCAATTCTCGTAACGATTATGGAAATTAAATCATTGGAAGTTTTGGGCAGATCATCTTCGGCCCAACTGATAACTTAATTAAGTAATTCAATCAATCTATGATTAGTTTTTCCTAATTAACTAAGCCGACAACAACATAACCTTGTTATACAAGCTATCGATGTTAATAACTCAATTAAACCACCAGAAACAACCCTCATATGATCGCTAATCTAACCCCCTTAGTTAATTATATTATAGTTGCTGCTACTGCCCGTTCTGAGTTGTTCTTTGGCCGCGTCTATGTGCTCGTCTTTCACCATCAATCCATAGATGTTTCAGGTAATTAAATACAGGTTTAAGTTCGCTGTTCATCCTATTGCATTAACCCTATGGTTAATTAATCAAATAATCAATGGTTTGATCGATTAACGATTTAGGGTTCATAGGTTTATCTTGGTTATTTCTGCTTTTGCTTATAACTATTTGGTTCTGAGATCTAATGCGTCTGCTGGTTAGCACAGCTGGTTAATACATGGCTTACGGAGTGGTAGGTCGAGGGTTTGAGTCCCTGCCACCCGTTTATGTTAATTTTTTTGGTATCTTTTATTCTTAAAACCATTTTTATAAAACAATAATTATAATAATAATAACTAGTAACTAAACAAATCTCTTATAAACCCGATTATGATTTTTATGTTTTCCCCGCATTAAAGAATCATTCATGTGTATATGTATATGCATAGATATGTATAATTACTATCACGTAAATCAAATATTATTGATTTAATATATATATATACACACACACAAAAGGCAAACTTTATATACTTATATACTTTAACAAACTAATAATTTTTGATAATATATTTTATTCATATACCTAATATTTTATTATATTAAATATTATATACTTTTAAATGAATTTATAAAATTAATAAATATTTCTAAGATGTATTTTACTTATACAATATTGTTATATAATAAAGTGTTATCATATACTTTATTTGTAATTTAACAACTAATAATTTTTCATAAAATATCTTTATAAAAAATAAAATATTATATTAACTATGATTAAAAAGAATATAACTTGACTTAATAGCTTTATAGTAATTATCGAACTCGCTTATCCGATCTAGTTCATTAACTTAGTGTATCTATATTCTGTCTTCCTTTATAGCCCTTATCGTCAACGCGTGACTTCCGTGAATCATCATTTCTAATATTTTCTCTTTTCACTTTTGTTCGTCTTTGAGGTGAGTACCACATTCCTTTATTTTACTTGTTTTCCACGTTTTGGGGACATATGCGTAAATATATTTCTCATATAAACTTATACACAAAACTGCAACTTTGTCATATGTGTTAACAACTTATACCTTATTTGTTTATGTGCTTATTTGCTTTGTATGCTTCCGCATTCGGAGAGGTCCAACATAATCTAAGCCTAGTATGATCATACGCCAGTCGTTAGCCTTTGTGCTTCTCGACATCTCAGTTATACTTGCTCATTTGGTTAATTTGTTATTCTCATATGACTTGTTGCAGCTACGTATTTTGTTATATATAATATGTACAACTAAACTGGTGTGTTGCTCACTCAACATGTGTTGTTGACAAAATTCTATTTTAAACGCATATGCAGGTTATCGTAGAAATTTAATGCAGGTTGGTGAAGACTTAGTGAAGAATTTAAGTTAGAAATGGTACGATCAAGAATTTAATTTGTAATTGTTGTTTGTTTAATAAGTTGTATTTTGTATTTGAATTATTTGAAATTATTAAATAGATATTGAAACTTATATTGTGCATGATAGTAACCTTGAGAGCTGTGGCAATCAGTTCGCGCCCCGGCATTTTTGTCGTTGGTTGGGGTGTGACATTATACTCATATGTACAATGAGTATGAGTTACAAAGTTAAAAACCGTTTGTATATATGTGTTTAATGGTCAATTATAGTAATTGTAGCTTGTGTATGTTATGCATATGTGTATCGTGAGCAATAGTTATGTTTGAACATATATGTATAATAAATTAGTGTTTGGTACTTGTAGATTTTGTATGTTGTACTCATATGTATAATGAATAGGAGTTATAAGGATTAATTTATTTGTGCATATGTGTATATTAAGTTAGTGTTTGATAGTTGTAGCTTTTATATTTGCACTTCTATGTATAATGAGTAGGATTTATAAGGTTAAAATTTGTTTGTACATATGTGTATAATTATCAACTATTACGATAATTGTAGTTTTTGTAGATGTAAGCGTAATGTTAGTATTAAATTATTACCATATGTATAGTCATCTCAATTTATACTCAGCTCACTATATATACATGTATATTTCACAAAATATACATATATGTATAATCCTTAGTGGGATTGTATGACCTATTAATAAACAACAAAAACATATACAAAATCCTAAAATTAAAAGTGTAAACAATTGTTAAAAAATTAAAATAATTCATTTATAAGAAACAATACTTCTAAATAAATTAGATATCTCAAAATATACAGTAGAAACTCTATAAAATAATACACTTTGGACCACCAAAATTTATTAATTTATATATTAATTAATATTTTATTAATTTATAGTAGAATACTTAGTTTACAAATATATTTCAAGCTTCCACTTAATTATTGTATACAATGCATGTATATCAAATGAACGGCCCAATTTGAAAAAAACCTTCAATCTCCCACCTTATTATGCTTCTTGTGTTCAATATATCACTTTATGGACATTAAAAATATTTTCTATATAAATACATTCATGTAATATGCTATATATAAGGAATTATTAATTTATTGTCTTATGATTTTAGCGAATTATTAATTTAGCACCCTATCCCCGAGTCGGGACCGGCAAAAAATATTATCTTAGAGAGTTTATTAAATAATCGAGTATTAATTTATCGAGTTTCTACTGTAATTTATATACACTGTTGAAACGGATTTATGTCTATAGCCTTAATTATTAGAAAATTAGTTAATACACGGAAATGAATGATCTCTTAAACATACACATATGGAAATTTAAACATACATATATGGAAATTCAATAGAATATACATATATGTATAATCTAAAAATAACATTCAAAATTTGAAAATAATATTTCTATTCAAAATATATACTAATATCAACTAATAACTTTGTAATGTCTAAGTGGACATTAATGTGAAACATATTTATTTAAACAATATAAACTAAAAATCGATACACCAAATGACGAAATTAACTTATTCTTCATAGTCCTCATGTGTTTCTTCTTAATTTCTTTCTATCAACTATTTCTTCATCATTTGTTTCATCTATGTTCTTGTATGTTGTTTTCTAATTTTTATTCCATATGTTTACTTAACTTTACACGATAATTCCTAAAATCACGACTCCTTGTTTTCTACAAAATTTACACTCCCTCCTCCTTCTTCTTCTTCTTCTTGGCCTTCTCGTGTGGGCCAATTAGATGTTTATAGTTTTCACAACCTTTGTTCTGGATTCAATCTTATCCTTTATTGATTGAATTTGAAAATCAAGTTCTTCATGTTTTTTCATAATTACATCTCAAACGATCAGTGCACATCTAAATATTATTACTAATGTGAAACCTAATTGTCGAACTTTTAGTTGGTTAGTACAGTACCTGTTATAAAATGAACACAAAACAATTATATAGTGAGATGATAGCAAAAAAAAAAGAATAATAATAAAAAAATAATAATATGACTATACATATATGTTATAGAAGGTAACTATACACACATATATAATCATTACTATCGGTATCGGTTTGGTATAGCACCATACCCGACCATTTCGTTACCAATTCAATCCCCACATTTCACGTTTTTCTGGTACCGATACCGATTCAGTTTAGTACTAGTATTTTGAGCAGATTTACCTTCTAAGCACACTTTCGGTACGATTTTAGCAGTTTTCCAAACACGTGAAACGCACGTGACTTGCAATCTATAAATATTCATGAAATTGGCGGCAATTTCAGTCTCGTTCTCATTCCCCGCCACTCTTTCTCAACAGCAGCAGCAGGAAGCCACGGCAACCGTTGAAACAGCACGTTTCGACGGAGGAAGATGAAAGCCTAATTTCTCCGTGACATGGAGGAACGGGAAGCGTTCTCACTCACAGAGTATTGGTAATTGAATATCCCTTGTTGCTTAATTTAGGGTTTTAACACATTTATTTAAGGAAATGTGCAATTTGGCTGATACAAGCATCATTTTACAAGCTCCGGCGCAGTTTCACTCGTTTATTATTTATTAATAATGAGTCTGTGTATATATTTTGTGAAATTAGTACATAGAAGTCCAAAAGAGGCAAAACGTAAAATTACGAGGGCTCTCACTCTGCTTGTGAGTCACTTTTTCTATCTTGTCTCGGATTAGCTCGTTTATTATGAATTTGTGTAAGTTTTTTTAAAATTTTTTTCTATATTTTGAGAAAAAACTTAAAAGAGCTAAATCTTGGCTCGAGCTTGGCTATAGAGTGTGTTAATACATAGAAGTCTACAAGAGGCAAAACATAAAAATACACAAGCTCAGGCTCGATAACTAAACGAGCTTTATCTGAGGCTCAGGAAATTCGTCATGTTTCGAGCCTTTTAGTGATCCGATTTCGAGTAGCTCTCAAGTGGCTTGGCTTGTTTGCACCCCAAATTGTTTCAAGTAATATTACTAATACCATAGTCTGATAAGCATCTTGGAAAATTTATTTCATTAGCTTTTAAATGTATATTTTTGGGGAACTTCTATGCGCATAACCCCATTTTAGGATTGAAATTTCAAAATATCATGTAACAAAGTGAAATATTTTTTGTTGGGTGATCCTTAGGCCAAGTTCGCTGCAGGAATATCAGTAATAATTGGCATTAGAATACAGAAAACATTGGCTTGCTGCTTGTTCTTTATGTGTTTATTTTTATCTTTGTTGAAAAGGTTAGGAATAACATCGCAATCGTAAATTATATTCTAGTAGTTCGAAATGTTAAAACTATTTTTTTGTGATTATATATTTTATTCTAGTTGACTGTGTTTTCATGATTATTAAAAATCTCAAACTGAAATTTGTTTATTACTTCTGTTCATTGTTATCTTTTGTTAGTTTTTCAACAATTGGAGATTGATTACGTGATTGGAGAGAGCCACAAAGGATTGATTCCTAATTCTTCTGGTTCTGCTGCTATCATCAGAATATTTGGTGTAACAAAGGAAGGTAATTTCTTATACCTAATCT
Source organism: Bidens hawaiensis (assembly GCF_021521415.1). NCBI lineage: Eukaryota > Viridiplantae > Streptophyta > Magnoliopsida > Asterales > Asteraceae > Bidens > Bidens hawaiensis. Next base: position 31,694 of record NW_027505172.1, read on the forward strand.
TTCACCCTTGTCTGCCATCATGATAGTTTCTGTGGTATCTAGAATCCTCTTCACTTGTATGATAGAAGCATCCTTTTTCATTATTATATTGTTTATATATATAGGATATAACCTTATCCTGTGATATGATGGTTTTTGGTCTGCAAACAGGGAATAGTGTATGCTGTAATGTTCATGGATTTGAACCGTACTTCTATATCAGCTGTCCTCCTGGCATGGGCCCTGATGATATATCCCACTTTAATCAAATTCTTGAGGTATGTTTTAATGCTGATTGAATTTTTGTTATTTGTAAGAATTTGCACTAAGGGTACTGTACATGTGCATTGATAAACTGATTCCTGCAAGATAGTAGACGGTTAAAAAATTTTTCCCTTCAATTTTGTGCAGGGGAGAATGAGGGAAGCCAACAAGAGCAATAAGTTTTCAGTTCCTAGGTTTATCGTTCGTGTTGAACTAGTCCAGAAAAAGAACATTATGTACTATCAGCAACATAGTTCCCAGCCTTTCTTAAAAATTGTAGTTGCATTGCCAACAATGGTTGCTAGTTGTCGAGGTAAAGTGTGCTAGCTTCTAGATTTTACTCTTTCTATTGTTGCTTTATTTGCAAAATTATAGATTCCATATACACACAATCATACAGACACGCACACACACACATTCCATATACATACTATCTCTTGTTGCTTCTCAACACTTCATTTAATACTGGCAGGAATTCTTGACAAAGGGATACAAATTGATGGTCTTGGTATGAAAAGTTTCATGACATATGAGAGTAATATACTATTTGTTCTTCGCTTCATGATTGATTGCAAAATCCTTGGTGGAAATTGGATCGAAGTTCCAGCTCATAAATACAGCAAATCAGCAAGGAGTCTTTCATACTCTCAGTTTGAGTTTGATTGTCTGTATCCTCAATTAAGCATTGATAGTGATAATGTTCTTTTAAGTTAAGCTTCTGATGTGTATATTCTCAATTTTATCCAATTAGTTTATTAAATTTCTTGACCAAGATTATAGCTATACAGAACTGATAAGCCATGCTCCAGAAGGAGAATTTTCAAAGATGGCTCCATTTCGCATATTGAGTTTCGACATTGAGTGCGCTGGTCGTAAGGGTCATTTTCCTGATGCTAAATATGATCCTGTTATTCAGGTTTGATTACATATCTTTCAGTAATCTTATTTATTTATCTGAACTCATTAAGCATATAAAGCAAGTAGTTATGTTGCAGTTCCTGATTATGTTCTTGTAGATTGCAAATCTGGTCACACTGCAGGGAGAGGAACAGCCATTTGTGAAAAATGTCGTGACCTTAAAGTCATGTTCACCAATAGTTGGTGTTGATGTGATGTCATTTGACACAGAGAGAGAAGTTTTGTTGGCTTGGAGGGTAATATTTTGATAAAACTTGAGTTGCACAAGCGTTAACATTTTGTTGCGACTTTGGATATGTTTATATTCATGGGAGCTGAAGATATTTTAATCTTTTCAGGATTTTATTCAGGAAGTTGATCCAGATATTGTGATTGGTTATAACATTTGCAAATTTGACTTGCCATATTTGATTGAGGTCAGTGCCCCGGCTCTCTTTTTTTTGGAATACAACTTTAATTACTTCACAGCTCACACCATTGGATGTAACAAGGTCGCATTAGAAATAGTATCGGGTGACTCAATACTATTTTTTTTGTAGAGGGCAGAGACATTGAAAATAGTTGAGTTTCCAATACTTGGTTGCATTAGAAATAGCAGGACCCGTGTGAGGGATACAACATTTTCTTCAAGGTAATGGTTCATATATGTATGCATATATCTAAATATGCACCCGCACATGTATATATTGACAAATGTCAAGCTATTGCACTATTGGATGTAACAAGGTTCTTCAAAATGCTGAACTTTTTCAATACTGGTCTTTGTGTCACAGGCAGTATGGTACAAGGGAAAGTAAAGAAGTTACATTGGAAGGGAGAGTTCAGTTTGATTTGTTTCAGGTAATTTAATATATAAAATGAAAACAAGTGGATGCATATGGATAACTAGAAGGCTTATTTTTCTTTGTTATAATTTTCAGGCTATGCAAAGGGATTATAAGCTAAGTTCATACTCACTGAATTCTGTTTCAGCACACTTTCTTCATGAGCAGGTATTCTGTGTATGTTATTTTTGGTTAATGAAATTTTATAGTGAATAGCAAGTTTCTTATACTTATTTTGTTTGATTTGCAGAAAGAGGATGTTCATCATTCAATTATATCCGACCTTCAGAATGGTAATCCAGAGACAAGGCGGAGACTAGCTGTATATTGTCTTAAGGTGTCATTCTTTCATTAACTTTCTTAGCTTTTTAATATAATGCCACTATATTTTTTAAATACAAACTGAAGGTTGTTGAATGTTTTATAGGATGCTTATCTCCCCCAGAGGCTGCTGGATAAGCTGATGTACATTTACAACTATGTGGAGATGGCTCGAGTGACAGGTGTTCCCATATCATTTCTTCTCTCTCGAGGACAAAGCATCAAGGTCATATATTATGAAAATAGGGTTCATGTGTTGATTGTGTTTTTGAATTATTAGCTTTAAATTAAAGTGGTTGTCTACAGGTACTCTCTCAACTTTTAAGGAAAGCGAAAGAGAAGAATCTAGTGCTTCCTAATGTGAAACAAGCCGGCGGGTCTGAGCAAGGAACGTATGAAGGTGCAACTGTGAGTAAATCGCTCTTAATCATATGTTATATTCCACATTGTATATGCTAGTTGGATTTTCAGGACTATAAAGAGTTTGTAGTTTTTTTACATAGAGGTTATCTTGCTGTATAGGTTTTGGAACCCAGGGCGGGATTCTATGAAAAGCCAATTGCAACATAACTTATGCTACTGCACTCTAGTAAGATATTCTTCTGTTTTTATTTTTAATATATACAGCGTTCATGTTATGTTTCCAGGAGTAATTTATTTGGCCTTGATTTGTAAAATAATATTAAAATATTATTCTGCTGTAGATGTTTTGACGTGTTAGTTTTGCTTTGCTTATCTTTGTTAAGGTGACTCCTGAAGATGTCCGGAAGCTCAATCTCCCACCAGAATGTGTCAATAAAACTCCATCGGGTGAAATATTTGTCAAGTCAAATCTGCAGAAGGTATTCATTGAGCTGGGACATTTTGTATGATTTACTGTAAATTAAATCGTTGTGGCCATTGATTACAAATGCACTTTCAGGGTATACTTCCAGAAATTCTTGAAGAACTGTTAGCTGCTCGTAGAAGGGCTAAAGCAGATTTGAAAGTATGACTCTCCTATTTTTTCTTTCAGTTATTATATTTATATATTATCTTAATTTAGTAGCAGTTAACATTTTGCTAACATGTTCCTGTTTATGTTTTAACTTTATTTTGTTCACGTATCAGTTATAAATATTTCACTGTGTAGCACATATCTAGTATTATAAGTGTTCTGCTTATACAATAATGGGTTGGTTGGGTTTCAGGAGGCAAAGGATCCCCTGGTGAAGGCTGTGTTGGACGGTCGCCAGCTGGCTTTGAAGGTAAGGCAGCCAACAGTTTTGCATTTACCTACTGCAGTTTTCTCTTCATATGTGCTTTTTTACTAGCTAATTACTTTCCCTAATATTAACATTGGTTCAACGTGTGATCTTTCAGATTAGTGCAAATTCAGTGTATGGGTTTACCGGAGCTACTATTGGCCAGTTACCTTGTTTAGAGATATCCTCAAGTGTTACAAGCTACGGTAATATGTCATCAACCATTAAAATATGTGTTTTCATGTGCATGTACCTCCAATGAATATTCTATAGTAATTACTTCTCTTGGCTGAATACCTGATTTTATAACTTAATTGATTTTCGAAGGCCGTCAGATGATTGAACATACAAAGAAACTTGAAGAAAAATTCACAACACTTAATGGTTATGAGCATAATGCTGAGGTATATTTGATACTTGTATGTAAGATTTGAAGTGCTTTTGGTTTGTACAGATTAACTGATTGATTGAAATGCAGGTAATATATGGAGATACACATTCTGTTATGGTGCAATTTGGTGTGTCCACTGTGGATGAAGCCATGAAGTTTGGTAGAGAAGCTGCTGATTACATTAGTGGGACTTTCATCAAGGTAAGGCTTAACAACATGTGCAAATTTTAATGGTTTAATCTAATCTGATGTTAATATATTTATGTTCTGAATTTTCCTTGCATGATTGTTTGTTTTGCACAGCCTATTAAACTAGAATTTGAAAAGGTTTATTTCCCCTATCTGCTGATCAGCAAAAAGAGGTATGCTGGCCTCTATTGGACAAATCCTAACAAATTTGACAAAATGGATACAAAAGGTTAGCTAAATTTCTTCAGAAACTAAATAATTACATTATTCTCTTCAAAAATATGTTTTTTCTTATCTATTTGAGCTTTTTTTTCAGGTATTGAAACAGTTAGAAGGGACAACTGTCTGTTAGTAAAAAACCTGGTAACCGAGTGCCTTAACAAAATATTAATAGACAGAGACATACCTGGAGCCGTTCAATATGTCAAGAACACCATTTCGGATCTGCTTATGAATCGCATGGATTTGTCTCTTTTGGTTATTACCAAGGTAAGTAAATCTGGCAGCATGGGTGGGCTGGGTAACAACAAATGATATAAAAAAGTGGGTCCAGTTGTGCGTGGTTGGGCTGACTCGTCAAACAGCTTTCTAGTTTTTGGAATTTCATGCATAATTAAAGTATTAAGTTAGATTATAAAATAATGAATGGTTTGATATAAAGTGATTAATGAGGGATTTTAAGCCTTTGAAAACACATTGGGGGAGCATCGAATTGGTTGACCCTGTTTCTGATTCAGCTAAGTAGATAAATAACAATCCAGCCAGGCTATTTTTAGGCAAATAGGTTGAATTTGTCATATCTGGAAGTTATTTAAGCTTTACCATCTGATTATTAGCATCAAAATTTACTGTGCATCTACTAACTAGGTTAATTAACAGGGACTGACAAAATCTGGAGAGGATTATGATGTAAAGGCAGCACAGTTGAACTTGCAGAGCGAATGAGAAAGGTTTGTACTGTTTTTATTCAGCTCTTTTCTCAAGTGTTGTCCATTCAGTATGTTTATTTTACAACTTGGATTATGATTAGCAGATAACTATCAATAGTTGTTTTTTAGCAGTACAACTTGTTAACCAAGTTACTTGTTACTCAAGTCGCTTGTTTACTAAGCTATCGTGTAATCATTATTTGGATCGATCTAACTTGGTAGTCGGTTGACTCCAAAATCCTATGTGTTCTTTATTTATTTGTTGTTTTATTGACTGGATCTGGGCCAACAGACACCTGTTAAGCTAGTCATATATCTGTCACAGTATCAGGATGTCTTTTAGTATAACAGGGCTCTAGGGTTGTCATTCCGTTATGCTTACTTATCAATTTGGAGAGTTGTTTCACTTCTCCAAAGTAATCCGCATGTGACTAATTTATTGCTTGGTTGTTTCACATGTTTTAAGTATAATTTATGGATTCTTGCAAGCTATAGCATCACATTGTTGTGTTTTATATACTACAGCGAGATGCAGCAACTGCTCCAAATGTTGGTGACCGAGTACCATATGTCATTATTAAAGCTGCGAAAGGTGCAAAGGTAAAGCGGGTCACAATCTTATCTTTGTACATCATGATAATTAAACTAATAAACTGATGAAAACCAGGCATACGAAAAGTCGGAGGACCCGATATACGTGTTGGAAAACAATATACCCATCGATCCTCACTACTATCTTGAAAATCAGATAAGCAAGGTCGGTTTGGTTAATCATCTCGTCATACCTTTTTATAGTTATACTTTTATCTGAGAGTTGATTTGCAATGCAGCCACTATTGAGGATATTTGACCCTATTTTAAAGAATGCTAGTAGCGAACTTATTCACGGAAGCCACACTCGAGCTATCTCCATTTCTACCCCTTCGAATAGTGGAATAAAGATCAAACACTTTGTGTTGGCTGCAAAGCCTTAATCAGTAATAAAGATCAAACACTTTGTTCACACTGCAAAGGAAGGGAAGCTGAACTTTATTGCAAAACGGTTGACAACGGTATGAAAACAAAAACAAAAACAATTAAAAATGTAACTGTCTTCTGACGTAACAGTCCCTTTGTTTCTATTATAGTATCGGAGCTAGAGAAGCTTTTCGGAAGGTTATGGACACAGTGCCAAGAGTGTCAAGGATCTCTTCATCAGGATGTTTTATGCACAAGGTACCTATTACATTTCCCATATAGCTACTGTTCGTATATATACATACGTGTGTGCATTTGGTGAGTTTATCACGGAGCACTAAGTTATTTTGAGGACAATAAATAACAATCTAAATCATTTAATTTTATGATCACTTCCCTATATAAGAATACACGACAAAATAAAATTATCTATATTTCTAAGCTAAAACTTTTATAAATATAAGAAAATGGTTAATGCAATGCTTTTTCATCTCTCCTTAACTTCAAAAAAGAATAAAGATATATGAACAAATGTCGTATAAATAGAACCTACACAATGGTTAGAAAAACATGAGCAAATTAGTTTGATGGTTTTTTATGGATCTAACATATACGTTTGTATTTAAGAAGTAAACAGCTTTTTTTGTGTTCTAAAAATAATCAACTGTTCTGTAATGAAGCTCACCCTAATGAAACTTAAAATTGATGGTTGACAATGGTGTTGCAGCCGGGATTGCCCAATATTCTACCGCAGGAAGAAAGCACAGAAAGACATGGCCGAAGCCAAAGTCCAATTAGATCGATGGAACTTTTAGTGTTCTGAGTTTGGGACTTTTTGATAGTTTTGAATTCTGCATATAGTTTTATTAAATGTTATGATCAGATTCCAATCAATTAACTAGATATTTGAAATTTGGGTGCCCATTTATGTTGTATTTTGTATTCCTTGAGGGTTTAACACGGTTGCAGAGATTTCATGATGGTTTAATTATGATTGCGTAGGTATGTATATCGTTGTAAAAACATCCGTAAGCCTCATCAGTTAAACTAAACGATTACAGTAGAAGCCCTGCTTTTATCTTTAAATGATAAAATGTTTTTATATTTTAAATTGAAAATTTACACAAAAGTTAGAGCCGTTATAGTCGCCGTTCACCGGGGCTTCGGTCCCCTGTTATCAGATCACAAACTTCTTTAACCTTTCAGCATTGGGCAGGCGTCAGCCCCCATACATAGTTTTACGACTTTGCGGAGACCTGTGTTTTTGGTAAACAATCACCCGGGGCTGGTCACAGTGACCCCTTTTGTGAGGAGGCACCCCTTTTGCTGAAGTTATGGGCTATTTTGCCGACTTCCAAAGCATGTATTCATGCAGTTTTCCCACATGAGCACTAGCTTCGTTATGTTTTCTAGGTTCAAAATAAAACAAGCTATAAACTTTACCCGTATGGCTGTATGACTAACGTTTGTTCCTATAGCTTACTTGTTAGTGACAAGTCAGTTGTTAAATATGAAATATAATTGTTAAATGGATTGTGAAGTTTGGTGAGCATGATCGATAAACACAAACAATAGTTTTAGATCATAAGCCCAAACTTTATAATTCTCATTAGCTCGAAAAATTACAATACCTAAACTCACTTCTCTTGATGATATAAACCACAAGCTCGGGTATATATACTAGTTTAAACATGAAAACCTAATTAGACTAGAATACAAAGTCATTATCATACTCAAATACTAATTAGTAAAAACATATTTAAACAATAATAGCGGTGGAACAATAACGAATTGAGTGTGTCAAGCAACTTGATAATTAATATATATATAATTAATAAATAAATTCCTTGTTGTCCAAGTCATTGGCTTGACTTGTTCACCAAGTAATTTATTCCATGTAAACCAAGTTACGTTCTCAACTTGATAAACAAGACATCAGCCCATCATAGGCTTGATGAGTCGGCCCAACATAAATTACGTCCGAACAAATTGAACAGATTGATTGATAGATCTATAATGTGTGTAGAATCAAACATTCTTTGATGTGGGGTATAATATTACATTATTAATAGTTAAATCCACATTCTAAAACATCTCATATACATGATATTTACTGTAGACATAATTTTCTTTATTTCATTATATCACCTTTTGATTATTATAAAAAACAAAGATTCATAGAAAGTGGACAATAACTTAACTTGGTGTTGAATATTGATGAGTCAAATCTTTGTCAACTTCAATCCTTTTCTTTTTCTTTTTTCCTTTTTGTTTTTGCCATTGAACCTTTAGTAAATATTACATTTCTAGTCCCTTTACTATAATTTATTTACTAGATTTGGTTTTACAATTTAAAAAACGGGTAGCGGCGTAGCTTGTTGTCCACATTTGTCTTTTGTTTCAATGTAAACACTACTTTTACAGCACATATATATATATATAGAAAAGGGTTTAAATAAGAATAAATAGTTTCCTAAGAATGATAAGAACCAATAAATTTTTGACATTTGGCATTACAAATGATGGTGAAACAATTCTAGAAAACTATGTCGGTTATAATGATGAAAGTGGAATTCTAGAAAACTATGTCGGTTATTGATAATTTTAAATCTCAACCATAGATTAACATGATCCAATGACTATGATTTATTCCTAGTCTTTCTTAAAAATTATTTATTTTTAGGATAACCCTCCCCTATATATATACACCTGTATATGAAAGATGGATTAAAAAAATATCCATCAATCCTTTTATTTTGGCTTTTATGTTTCATTATAACAAAGATTTCAAAGGAGTTTTGATTGCGCTTAGTTATTCCAAATAGCATGAGGAAATTATAAACTTAATTAATAAAAACAAGAAACGTTAAGAGTGTATTTAAAAACAAAAGGTGCACAATAAATTGCTTTCACTTAAATGAAATTACTTATGTTACTATACTATGTAATCAAAGATTTGAACAACTCTAAACATATAGATTCTACAACAATGAAAGGTGTTTACATCATGATAAGGAAATTAATCAAACATTCTAATACTTTATTAAGATTCAATATTATTTTTAGTGAAATCTGCTATTTGACTCCCTGGAAAATAACGTCGCGAGATGGGTTAACCACTGAAAAAGATTTTGCGAACTTTGACTCCCTGTGTTACTCCGGCGGGTTCTTCTGACTCCTGCCGTCAGTTGACCCGTCGTTGACTGACCAAAAAGGTTGAAATGACTATTTTACCCCTGAGCCTTTAATTAATTCTAAAACTAATAATCCAAATCGTGTAGAGTGTGGGGTTCGAACCGGCGACGTCTCGGTTAACAACAAACAAAACAAACCATTTAAACTAAACTAATGTTTGTTATATCTATACAACATGAAATATATATTCTCACTTGGTTAAGGACTTCCTCATCATCATCATCATCTCCCTATCTTCATCATCAAATCAACAAACATTAATAAACAACAAATCATAACTCAAATTCACCTAGTCCACTTCCTGGTTATAACATCATACGAATGCACCGTGTCCCAATACGTCTCTAACGGATGATACGTTGGTGCCGGTTGTAGCCACGGCTTTGTCACCATCAAACCCTAACCCCAACGATCACAAATTCAATTCTAATTCATAACAATTAGCAACAATTAGTAGCAATTAGCAAACAATTAGAAGCTGTAAAAACCGAATTGAATCCAGACAACTCATCTTCATCTTCTTCTCCACCTGCATCTTCTTCTTCCACTTCCTGGTTTTCCGGCATTGTCCGCGGCCGGAATCCATGGCAGCGGTGGCTTCCGTGGCGGCGGCGTGGTGCCGGAGGTTAGGGTTTTGATCGGAATGATTTATGGGTGTGGTGGTTGAATTATTGAAGCGATTGGTGGTGGGATTTGAGAGATTTGAGAGTTTGAGTGATGAAATCTAGGGTCGATTTGATTAATTGTTATGAAGCTGATGATGAAGATGATGAGATTAAGAGGGATTACTTGGTGGTGGGTTTGAGGATTTGAGGTTGATGATGATGAAGATGAGAGTTGATGATGATGAAGGTTACGATGTTGCTGCTAGTACTACTACTACTACTAGTACTACTACTACTAGTACTACTAGTACTACTGCTACTACTGCTACTACTGCTACTACTATATATGAAAAGAAGATTATTAAAATACCCTTAATATACTGGTATTATTACTAAAATACAAACAGTCAACTGACGGCAGGAGTCAGAAGAACCCGCCGGAGTAACACAGGGAGTCAAAGTTCGCAAAATCTTTTTCAGTGGTTAACCCATCTCGCGACGTTATTTTCCAGGGAGTCAAATAACAGATTTCTCTTATTTTTATTATATAATGACTGTGAAAGGCATACTCGAAAAATCCTATGAAATTCAAGCATTAATGTGGCTATAATTTTAAACTTAACTTTTACATGGTTTAAAACTCTTTAAACTTGTTTTTAACTCATACCCATTTTTAGGGAAAATAATAATTCTTTTTTTTATCTATTTGACAAAGTGAAATTGCCATTTTCTATTGACAAATGTGTTTTATTATCATGCAGATTTTAGGACTTATAAATGCATATAATTTTTTCCCTTAGATTGTGGCCGTGTAATTTTGGTAAAAAGCAAATATAATTATGAATATAAAAAACTATTCTTTATCTTTTTCCTATTTGAAAGTTTTTCTTTCCTCTTTTAGAAAGAGAAAGTTATACTTCTTTTTTTCTTTTTTCTTTATATCTCTTACGAAATTATTTTTAGTGCCATTGGTCACCATCCCCTAAAAAAGTATGTGATCGTATTCCATTCTCTATCTATAAATTTTTAAATGATACAAATCTGTATTAGATCCTTCGATTTGATAATATATATATCACACACGTGTAAACTTAAAAATTCTTTACACATTCTTAATTATTATAGATTTTTATTTCCCACCTATATTTCTTTGACTAATGTGAAGGTAGTCACTTTCCCTTCTTATTTGTATTTATATTGATATTTCATTAAAAGCCAGAGTTTAAAATGTAATCACTTTTGTTTTGTTTTGTTTTGTTATGTTTTTCTTTTCTTTCTTTTTTTTGGTATTTCTATTGATATTTTATTAAAAACTAGAGTTTTATCTGGCGCGTTGTGCCGGGATAGGTTTGTAAAACCCAGGTGGTGGTAAATCCAAACATTGTCGGTCCTAAGCTGTGACATTCGCCATTTTCGGTTTAACTTGTATCTGTTTTTGTATCGGAAACCCGACCCGTTTTGGTCTTTCGGATCTTTCGGTATTAATAAAATATTGGGTTTTATGTTCGTTTATGTTACACAATTGTCGGATCAAGCAATCATCTCTTTCGGTACGTTAAAACACCCTTTTTGGCTAAACACGAGTTAAAACAAACTTAAGGGACTAACATTGTCAAATAACAAAAGCATGTAACTCTTGAAAGCAACATTATGGCCAACCCTTCACTCTTTCTCTATATAAACAAGACCAATGCATCCCATTTGGGTTTGCGCGACCTCAAACTCTCCCCAATCTAGATATAAGTATTTTTTCTCCAAATTCTTGATAGTTTGACTTCTCAAGGTCAAACTAATACTAATATTTGTTTTGAACTAATTCTTGCTAATTAAAGCTTGCTATTATAGCTTGTTTAAAACATACTCCCCTTGTTTCCTTGGGTTTCCCTTCTCCGGCCATGGTCGATTTAGGTGTATTGTTAGGCAAAGCTTCATGGAGGGCTATTATAGTCCTTGTTAACACTTTAAATTTTGTTTAAGCTTATTATTAATGTTAATGTTTAGTTCTATTTATTTTAGTTTTCAGATCATTTTAATGAGTTCTATGGTAATTGGTATGTGACAACCATCCTCAGTTTCATCCCGAGTCAAGAGCCGAACCAAAACCGAACTTTTGTTTAAATACTTTATTGTTAACACATTGTATGTAAGACTTGCGTGTTATCAATTCTAAGTTTACTTTAATAATTTCCATGGTATTGTGTATGTGGCAACCATCCTCGGTCTTATTCCGAGTCAAGGACCGAACCAAGACCGAACTCTCGTTTAAATGTTTTATATTTAAAATGATTTATTAATATGTTGCATGTAAGATTTTTGCATTATAATTTCTAAGTTCCTTTTAATAAGTTCTATGGTATTGGGTATGTGGTAACCATCCTCGGTCTTATTCCGAGTCAAGGACCGAACCAAGACCGAACTAAACCAAGTTCACTCGCTTAAGACACACTAGTTGTGTTTTGGGCCACCATATCTCGTATTTTTCTCTAAAACTATATTATAAACTAATTTTAATTATTTTCTCAAAAGACTCGGTATGTTGGATCCAACTTGATCTTATAACAAGTTTGGACCGACAAAACCAAACACTCGCTTAACGGACGTCGAGGTTCTTCTTAATAGAACTACACACTTGGTTAAGTTTCTTTGATTTCATTGAGTTATCTCATAACATTTATTACTTTAGAATCTCGGCTTCGAGCTTGACCAATTATCAAGACTCGAACAGACAAATCCGAGCACTCGTAAAATCTCGTTTTGGTATCTATTTAACAAAGGGTATTGCAATATTGAAACCTTACCCAAATATTTACTTAACAAAGGTTAAGTAAAAAAAGTGAATAGAATACCGAGACTCGACTTCGAGTAAATTTACTTTTCAAAAACCATTACTTTAATTACTTATGTATTTACGTATTAGCCTTCAAACCTTAATTAATTATCTTACTAGTCATTTTATTTTACTTTTAAGCTTTTAAGTCCATCTACTAACTCAAGACCCTTTTTAATCTAGGTCTTGCTCGTTGAACTTACCTTTCTGTTTTATCGCAAACTAATCATTCAAGTTACTTATTTCATGTGAGTACATTTCATCCCCCGTTGTCATTTTTATACTTTGGGGGTAACATGCATACCTATTCAAAACAATAATGATTTATAATACTCTATCCTCAAACCACAAACTCTATGTTGTATGATACTTAGAATACTTGCTCTATTGCGTGTTATATGTTTCATATGCTTTACGTGCACGAGTATTTATTTTATATTGTTGTTGAGCCTCAATAATATGATCATACGCACTCCTAACTACTTAAGCCTTGAGCTAGTAGAATAGGGCCTCATTATCTGAGTATGTCGGTTGTTACCGATTAGAAAGGATCCTCATTTACTTATGATTTATATACCACAATTGATGCTTTTATTTATAGTCTCATATTCGTTTGTGGATTTTGCCTCATATTATATATACTCAAAACTATGAAATCGCTCACCAACATACGTGTTGACAAATATTATTTTATGCATTGTTACATGTTTGATTATTGGTTGATTGGAGTTTGAAGATGCTATCTTATTTGAGACCGTTTAGGTTATTAGAAGAATGCACAATTAAAATCTTATATTAGGTGTTATTTTGTATGAACAAGATGCATTACTTTTGGTGATTGAATGAAATTAATGAGTTGTTTAAATATTGTCACTTTAATAGTGTCTTATATTCTTGGGCAATCTGTTGCACCCCGGCATGTTTCGCCGCCTTTGGTCGGGGTGTGACATAAGCATTGAGGCGGTAAGTTGACGCGAATTCGGTCGGTTTCGATTACATGCGTTATTATACTAGAACTAAAACCAAATAATTCAACAAAATTAGGTGGACCAATGAGGTAGAGTTGGTTGGTAAAACTCGAGTGTTGGTAAAATCCGACCGTTGTCGAACCCGAGCGTTGATGCAACGAGTCTACGCAAATTCGGTCAATTTCCGCCATGTTCGTTACAATACTGAAACTAAAAAAAGTATGCATTCGATCGATTTTGGTTATGATCGTTACAGTACTGGAGCAAAACACGAATTTTATCTGTTTCCGTCACATTCTTTACGAACATGAACAAATTCATAACAAAAAAAATGCCTAAAGCGACCCACTGAGGTACTTTGACACCAAAACTCTTATTTATAGTAAAAATTTTAAATAGAAAAAACACAAATAATATATTTTAAAAAAACTAAAAAGAAGAAACCAAAAAGAAAATCTATTCATAGAAAAGAAGGAGTAACAAAAATGAAAATAATAAATGTTAAATGTTGCTTTATATGTGTCTTGAACTTGAGTAGTTTGTTTCCTAGTTTACCATTAGGCCATAGAGTATACTCCTTAACATAAGTTAATGTAACAATGTGAAAATTTCGAGTTCAAAGTATCAACTTTCCAAAGTCTAGGGACTAAAATTGCCAAAATCCAAACTTGAGGGTTAGAAATGAAAATTTGATTTTCCTGACCCATCGCGCTACGCGATGAGTCAGAAGAGACTCCCACCGCGATGGGGTGTCTGAAAAATTGTGACACGTGTGCCACGTGGCACATGGTGGCACCATGTGCCGCCACGTGTCACCACGTGGCAACGCTGCCGCCACGTGGAACGGTTCCTGCCACGTGTTGACACGTGGAAAACCTACCCTCTGCGTCATCAGGCCTATATCACGGTACGCGATAGGCCTGCTCAGGGACCCATCGCGTACCGCGATGGGGTCCAAAATATCATCTATAAATAGCAGCCAAGGGCTGCTCATTTTCACTCATCCAACACAGCTCTCACTTCTCTCTAGTCTCTCTCTAAAATCCCGACAAAACATATAAACGATTTCATTGATAAGCGTGCCCCGATTCCTCGAATTCCGTGTCAAACGTTTCCTTGAAGGTCCGTGCCACCCTCCACCCACATACAACCAAGATGGTGTTTGTTCTCGAAGTTCGTGCTAACAAGTGTTGAAGATTTAGCGATTCCTCGATTTGCGTGTTGAAAAAAGTAAAGCGGCGTCGGAGTGCTTCTCAAGTCCCTAGGATTTCTATACGCCACTAAGGTTAGGCGTAATGATGAATTCAATATAATTTAATATTATATTCAAGGCTTAAGCCTTAAGTCGAGGTTATACTCGATACCTCGATAAAAGAAAGAAAACATAACAAAGAAATGAATGAAAGAATGATTAGTGAATATTATGATTACATATATATATGTGTGTAAGTATATATGTATATATTTTTTGTTATGAATATATTATTTAATGAATAAAGAGTATTCTTAAATAATAAAAGAAAGTGATTACATTTCTTGAAGAAGAAGAAACGTCAGGTTTCTATACAAAGTAAAGGTTTATAATTTACTTTTAAACTAGAGGTTTTCAAGTAAATAAGAATTGAACTAAAGATTCAATCGAGGATTGAGATATAAGACTAAAGGTCTTAAGCCGGATCGTGTATCCGACTAACAAATATTTATACTCGTACAATAGGTGCGAGATAAAGAAAGGAAAAGACCCTTGGACGGTGAGTGAAGCCGATCCTAAAGAGACAAGGTGAATACGCCCCCAAACTTTTAAACTTGTTTTCAAAATGAGTCAACTTGTTATATGAAATTGTTTACAAGGAACTATGTGTTCCTAAAACCATTATAACTATGGGTATGAACCTAGCCCTCAGGCTGTGGTATACATATGTCTGGATCCTTACATAGGTGGTACTATGCGATGTATGGGCATGATCGCACCACCCCTGGTCGTCGGACGCTCTCCTGCAGGGAGTACGACCGTTGTGTATATATACGGGTACTTAACTAAGTCGAATGCTGCGGTGTTTGTGAGGTGACCTAGTGTAGAAGCTCTAGTTTATAATGTGTTATTTAACTTTGTTATTCCTAAGCCACGTTGGGCCGAGACATGCGTAGTCTCGAGGGGTAATAAAGTAAAAGAAGTTATTTTGCGTCAGCTTGGTCACCAGCATTCGTTGCTGACGTATTTTCTTATATTTTGCAGGTGAACAGGATTAGCGCTTGGATGAGTCGAAGTGCTATATATGAATCCGATGGCTCGGATCTTTTGTTAGAACTTTAATATATGGTGATGGTTTTGTAAAACATAAACAATTAACCTTTTTGTTAATTTAAACGGGTATTTTATAATCCTGTCTTTTATATATATATATAAGTTACATTTTCGATCCTTAAAGATTTGTAAGTCTTCCGCAAACTAACGCAACTCTGATTTATTTACAATTACGATACCAACTGTTGGGTCGCGCTCCTAGGCCTAAGATGGGGGTGTGACAGGTTGGTATCAGAGCCATCGATCTTAGCGAATTGGGTATCATAAAACAATACCCAAGCTTCTATCCAAGTATAAGAAATAATTGTTTATGTGTTTTAGGGATAAGATAGGCTGGTAAACTTTCTTTCCCACTCCACAATATAAACCACCCATAAAATGTAGATGTCATTTAAAACTCACATCGAGAACTTTGTACATAAGGCAAAGGAGGCCGGAATAGCCCCATACCCCGAAGACAATATGAGCGATGGTTACTATTAGGCGTACTTTAACCAAGACGTGGAACAAGACTTGTCCAAACCTCTATACTATCCCGGAAGTAGACACTGTCCGATAGATGTTCCCGATAGTCCACCAAAGCAAGGAATTGAGCCACCAAGACACTCAAGCTACCATACACCGACAATACCGATGTATAATCCCTTCAAAATACCGACGTACCATCCAACAGAGATCCCAACTTACAAACCCTAGGAGATACCACAATGCTATCCAGCCGGATACGTACCGAACTCTCAACCATCCTCCGAGTGGATGAAATATCTCTCTGAACAACAAGAGTGGCATGCCGAAAGCTCCATTCTCAATAAAGTCAACCTTCAACCAACCAATAATGAAGGTCCGTCTCGTAGACCCAAGATGAGAATTATGATGCCTTCTGAGACTTTCCAGATGCCCTCAATGAACATTGAGACTACACAACCCAAGGAGGAAGATGAGCCGGAAGAAGATGAACCTGAGGAAGAGGAGGACCCTGATGAGGAGGAAGATGTCACACCCTCAAAATTCATTAATGGAGTTTTACCGTCAGAGAGTGTGAACTAACAGGATCCGAATCATTAGTTATAATCCAACACCAAAAATAAAGTTTTCAAACAACCAAGACATCAAATCTTAAGTAAAAATGCGGAAGCGTAAATTGTAAACCAAAACAGTTGCGCCACACAGGACGACTTAAAAACACAAGTTGTCAAGACAAAAATTAAAAGCATTTTTTAAAACAATGTTGTTTAGCGAATGCATGTCCTAAACCGCGCGCCCGCCTCGGCTACCTGAGAATAACATACTAAAAGTATCAACACAGGGTTGGTGAGTTCACATATATAAATAAAGAAAATGTTTGCGTTTACGTGTTTGCGTTTGCGTTACCAGATAGTGTTAAGTCAATTTATATATCAATAGGTAGCTAACCTATCAACAAGTATTACTAAGTGTTCGATACCAAAGCTGACTGTTTATCAATTTCCTTGCCACCATTTCAACCACGACCATGGTAATGTGTTAGACAAGATTACACCTACTCGACCTACAGTCGAGTTTAGAGTTGGGTGGGGTTTGTCAAACCCAGTAGTACTACTCAACAGTGACTCGCTATTATCCAAATATTAACCGGTTCGATGTTATGAAGGACTTTGGTTGGTTTGTTTGCCACTTAGCCTTACAAGTGATATATAAAAACTAAACAAAATCTACAGCTTTGGAGTATGTTATCTCCCCCAAATAAAAGCGTTTAAAAAGAGTAAAAAGGGGACGTGAAACTCACTGTTTGCGAAGAATTCAAAAACAAGTCAACCGAGAGATGCGCGTCACAGAAAATCCTCACTATCGCTCTAAAACAAGAATGAGATTTAAGTATTGGAACTATTATTGAGTCTCTAGACTCGGCACATAATACCTATGCATGAGATACGTTTCGTGTTTCGTTTGTGAATTATGTGTGACTCGACAAACACATTGGTGACACGTTACATGTGTAAACAACTACGTAAGTATCAAGTACTCACATCGTAAATTACTAGTAATTATTCCCCACAAGGGCAATTTAGTCAAAAACATAGCAAATATCAATCAACAAACAGGTTTCATGTATTTTCACATAGTTCAGCAGCTAGTTTTATCATGACAGATTTCTACTTGGAAGATTACTCTATTCAATAGATCATAACATATCAATTAATTCACAAAAAATCGTCACAAAAGCACATATGAGTTAGGTTTCCAGAACTATTTTTATTGTATTTTTATTCCACATAGTTTTCTCACAATGATCAAAACATTACAGTAAACTCACAGCAGTCAAAATCATGCGCAACAGAATGTTATTTGTTATTCCCGTTAAATGGTAATTCCAATTAATGCAAGACCAATTGGGTTAGGTTCCTAACTCAAAATTTTAACTTCCAGAAGTAGAACCAACCCATTTGGTTTTGTAGTTTATGAGATATGTTAATTTCAAAACAGTCTAACAGCAGACCCCACAATTCAGACTTGCACTACAGTTTTGTAAAATAATAAAAGTTAACTTTTACAGGTCCAAAGATTACAAATTTGGACTCTTTAGAAACTAGACCCGACCTAGTACACTTTAGTGTTAATAATTCCGACCAATTACCACATTAACATCCAGTTACAGTCGTCTAAACATCAATACAACAATCTGTCCAGTACCAGTTTACATCAAAACTCAACATAACAACAATCTATGAACCATAACCCATGCGTATAACACTCTAGACACAAGATTTACCAACCATGCATATAAATTTCACGTTACACACATAGTTAGGGTTTTACTTGAAAGTTTAAAATCAAAGAACAAGAAATTAACAAGCAATTGTAACACAACTAGTTATCAATTCACTAGCAAATCATCATCAAACATACAATCAAACCCTAACTCATCTTAATCATCAATTTTCGAGAATTAGGGTTTTGATTAACCCATTCAATATTAAAATTAAACACCTAGAATGCATAGAGTAGTTGTTAATTACCTTCCTAGCACCTTAATTCTTCAACAAAACTTGAAACAAGGTTGTATGTATGTGTGTGTGTGCTCACGGCTGCCAAAGGAGAGAGGGGGGGGGGGGATCGGTTATGGGGAGGGGGTAGGGGTTTAGGGTTTTGTTATTATTTAATATTAATAATGTTACACAATGGTCCCTCTACTTCTATTTATTAAATTTCTAGTGTAAATAATAACTCTTGACTCTTGAATTTTGTGTTCTATGTATAAATATCAAGTAGCATATAACTTAACACATTATTATCAAATATTTATTGTTTTGATGTTTGTCGTTTGTTCACCAATGGTTTGAGTCGACTCGTGTGCGTTTCGGTGCAATCCCAAAAGACTACATGTGTAGTGATTGTCAAGCGTCATTTAAAACCCTAGTTTAAATGTAATGAGATGTCCGTTATAGTTCTAGTGATCTTAAGTTTGAATTGACGGAGTTTGGATTAACGAAGTTAACCTGAAATTGACGAGTGTCACATCATTCCCATGTTGAAAGAATTTTCGTCCCGAAAATTTGAGTCAAGTCGCGATGGGTGTCTGAAAAAGCAAGAAAAATTTTCAGTTTTGTCATATCATCCCCTAGTAGAAAGAAATTTCGTCTCGAAATTTAATTAATACCTCTGGTGATCTCTGACGGTTTGACGGCTTTCGCGGTTTTTGGTGTTTGGTCAACCGTTCATAAAGGTGAGGATACTTTTTCATCATTTGGTCCTCGTGTTCCCACGTGAACTCTGGTCCACGTCTCGAGTTCCAACGAACCTTAACGATTGGAATTTTGCTGTGCTTGAGTGTTTTGGTTTCACAATCCAAAACTTCGACTGCTTCTTCGATGAAGCGTATCTGTTCATCAACTTGCAACTCATCCAAAGGAACTGCTTGGGTTTCATCGGAAAGGCATTTCTTCAAATTGGATACATGGAATACATCGTGTACGCTACTGAGTTCCGTTGGTAAATCCAGTCGGTACGCTACCGGACCAATGCGCTCAGTTATCCGGTAAGGGCCAACGTATCGTGGATTGAGTTTGTTTCGCTTTCCAAGGTGAGACTTTGAGTAAATACTTGGTCGTTCACTTGAAATTCAAGAGGCTTTCGGCGCTTGTCGGCGTAACTCTTTTGGCGATCTCGTGCTGCTGCCATGCGGTTTCGGATTTGAACAATCTTTTCAGAGGTTTCAAGTACTAATTCTGGACCAGTGATTTGGCTATCACCCACCTCTGCCCAGCAGAGAGGTGATCGACACTTTCGTCCGTACAACGCTTCAAATGGCGCTGCTTTAATGCTTGCGTGGTAGCTGTTATTATAGGAAAACTCTACCAAAGGCAAGTGAGGTTCCCAACTTTTTCCGAAATCCAACACGCATGCACGCAACATGTCTTCCAAGGTCTGAATGGTGCGCTCACTTTGCCCATCCGTCTGAGGATGGTATGCTGTGCTCATATCAAGGCGGGTGCCTAGTGCACTCTGTAGTGACTTCCAGAAGTGCGAAGTGAAACGGGAATCTCGATCAGATATGATTGAGACAGGCACTCCGTGTCTAGACACTACTTCTTTCACATAGATGCGAGTCAGTCTTTCCATTTTGTCCGATTCCTTGATTGCTAAGAAGTGTGCAGACTTAGTCAACCGGTCAACGATCACCCAGATGGTATCGCATCCCGTCGGTGTTTTGGGTAATCCCGTGATGAAATCCATGGAAATGTGTTCCCATTTCCACGTTGGAAGTTCCGGTTGCTGTAGCAGACCAGATGGTTTCTGATATTCTTTTTTGACTCTTGCACAAGTCAAGCATTTGCTCACGTAGATGGCAATGTCGGCTTTCATGTTTAGCCACCAGTAAAGTGCCTTTAGGTCGTGGTACATTTTATCTGAGCCAGGGTGGATGGAATATCGGGACTTGTGTGCTTCGTCCATTACTAGGGTTCTCAACTCTCCGTATCGAGGGACCCAAATCCGTTTTCGAAATATCGGACCCCGTCCGATTTGGTTTCAAGTTGCTTGTTCATGCCTTGCATGAGTTCTGATGGGAGTTTATCGTCTTTCAAGGCTTCGAGTTGAGCATCACGAATCTGATCAGGTAAGTTGGCGTGAATCGTGAGTTGTAATGCTCGCACTCGTCTAGGTTTGTCGTTTTCTTTTCTACTGAGGGCATCGGTCACTACATTGGCCTTGCCAGGGTGGTACTTGATGGCACAATCATAATCCTTAAGCAGTTCAACCCAACGACGCTGTCGCATGTTCAGCTCCTTCTGATCGTAGATATGTTGGAGACTCTTGTGGTCAGTGTAAATGGTAAACTTGGTACCGTACAAGTAATGCCTCCATATCTTAAGAGCAAACACCACAGCTCCGAGTTCCAGGTCATGGGTCGTGTAGTTCTTCTCGTGAATCCGTAGTTGTCGAGAGGCATACGCTATAACCTTCTCGAGTTGCATCAACATGCAACCGAGACCCTGTATCGATGCGTCACAATGCACCTCAAAATTTTCTGTTCCCTCGGGAAGGGCTAGGATAGGGGCGCTATAGAGTTTGGTTTTTAACAGTTGGAAGGCGGATTCTTGCGCGTCACCCCAATTGTACTTAGTACCCTTGTGTGTCAATGCGGTGAGTGGTTGAGCAATCTTGGAAAATCCCTCAATGAAACGTCGGTAGTAGCCAGCCAGTCCTAGGAATTGTCGCACCTCAGTCGGAGTCTTAGGTGCTTCCAAGTTTTTGATGGCCTCTACCTTGCCGGGATCGACATGGATGCCATTCTCATTGATCACATGTCCTAAGAAGTGAACCTCGCGAAGCCAAAATTCGCATTTCGAGAGTTTAGCGTAAAGTTGTTCCTTCTTTAGCAATTCTAGGATCAACCTCAGGTGTTCTTCATGGTCAGCCTTGTTCTTGGAGTAGACAAGGATATCATCAATGAAAACAATCACAAACTTGTCGAGGTACGCCTTGCATACTTTGTTCATGAGATCCATGAATACGGCTGGTGCGTTGGTTAAGCCAAAAGGCATAACTGAAAACTCGTAGTGACCGTACCGAGTTCTGAAAGCCGTCTTTGAAATGTCTTCTTCACGCACTCTTAATTGATGGTAACCAGATCTCAGATCGATCTTCGAGTAGTAACTCGATCCTTGCAGCTGGTCGAAGAGGTCATCAATTCGGGGTAAGGGATAATGGTTCTTGATCGTCACCTTGTTCAGCTCTCGGTAGTCGATGCACATGCGGAAAGTCCCGTCCTTCTTTCGGACAAATAAGACAGGGGCTCCCCATGGTGATGAGCTAGGTCGGATAAAACCTTTATCCAACAAATCTTGTAATTGAGTGGACAACGCTTGAAGCTCCGCCAGTGCGAGCCGATACGGGACTCGTGCTATGGGTGCTGCACCGGGGGTCAGTTCAATTTGAAACTCGACTTGTCGAATAGGTGGGAGTCTAGGTAAATCCTCCGGGAAGACTTCCGGAAAATCTCGCACAATCGGTATGTCTTCGATTCGCTTCTCCTCCGCGGATTTCTCGACAATATGGCTAAAATTGCTGGATGACCCTTTCGTAAATATTTCTGCGCCTTCATAAGGGTGATGACGCTTGTAGTCATGCCGCTCTTCTCGCCCTGTATCGAGATGATTTCACCGGAAGAGGTAGTAATGTGGACTATCTTGTCGTGACATATAATCTCAGCTCGGTTCTCGGATAGCCAGTCCATGCCGACAACGACATCGAAACTACCAAGTTTAAAGGGTATGAGGTCGATATCGAAAGTATGACCCGACAGTTTCAACTTACATCCCGCTAGTACATGAGTTGTTTCTATAGACTTACCTTCGGCTAATTCAACATGAAACTTAGCATCTAACGAGGTTGGAGTTAAGTCTAAGATTTTACTAAAGGCTTTCGATATAAAACTCCTATC
Source organism: Bidens hawaiensis (assembly GCF_021521415.1). NCBI lineage: Eukaryota > Viridiplantae > Streptophyta > Magnoliopsida > Asterales > Asteraceae > Bidens > Bidens hawaiensis. The sequence continues at coordinate 54,532 of NW_027505172.1, forward strand.
AGCTCCAGTGTCAAACAAAACAGAAGCAAAATAGTCGTTCACGGGAAACTTACCGGTAACCACATTCGGATCGTTGCGGGCCTGGCCCGACCCAATGACGAAAGCTCTACCTTTACCACTGCTACCGCCACTGTTGCTGCCTCCATTGTTCTCATTCTGCTTTAGTTTGGAACAATCCTTCCTGAAGTGACCCTCTTGACCACACTCAAAGCACCCTATAGTCGCCGTAGGCTGTTTAGGAGCACCCTTTGCCGCTAGGTCTCCCCTACAGTCCTTGGCCTGATGACCCATTTTACCGCATCTCAGACACTTGATACGGTCGCATGAGCCAGCATGGTGATAGTTGCACTTGTTGCATTTCGGGTACTTTCCAGCATAGCCATTCGAACCCTGCCCGCCATTGTTGTTGTTATTGTTGGAACCCTGATTATTGAAGCCCCGAGCGAGTTCGGGCTTACGGTAGTGTTGTTGCTGTGGGGGGTTCGATGATGAGGACCTGGTGTTGTCAAATTTCCTCTTTTCATTACTCGGGTTGTTGTTGTTGTTGTCAGTGATTGAGTTGTCTCGGGTTTTAGAGGTGGAACCTCTAGGTGTTAACGTACCTTGTGTCACTGCCTGGTCTGTTAGTTTGTGGGCCAATCGGATCACTTGTTGAATTGTAGCCGGTTTGGAAGACGTCACCATACCCTGAATTTGTGGTACCAACCCATCGATATACATCTCGATTCTCTTGCTCGGCGGGTCAACCATCCGCGGACACATTACTGCTAGCTCATGGGAACGGGTGGTGTAGGCTTCAATCTCGAAACCCACCATATTCAGCGCCCAAAATTCCGATTCCAACTTCGCTATTTCCTCTCTAGGACAGTACTCTTCTCGAATCATATTCTTGAACTCTTCCCAGTTCATAGCGTTTGCCAAACCCAACCCAAGAATTTGCACATTGGAGTTCCACCAAGTGAGGGCAGAATCCTCCAGTGTTCCAGCAGCGAACTTAACCCTGCTGGCGGGTGGACAGTTACACATCTCGAAAGCTGACTCTGCCTTCACAGCCCAACGCAGGAAACCTATGGCTCCCTCAGTGCCCTTAAACGAATTGGGCTTGTAATCCAGGTAGTTCTTGAAAGTACAGGCTCCGGCTGGACCTCCGGCTTGATTCTGAACATGTGCAGCTAGAGCTGCCGCCGCATGGTCATTCAATAGGGTTTGGAGTTCTGCTGCGGTTAGGTTAATGTTACCGCGACCGTGACCAGCGTCAACCACGACCATGGTAATGTGTTAGCCAAGATTACACCCACTCGACCTACAATCGAGTTTAGAGTTGGGTGGGGTTTGTCAAACCCAGTAGTACTACTCAACTGTCACACCCGGCCCTAAACGGCGGAAACAGCCGGGTGCGCGCGAGTGGGAATTGATAATCAAGCACGGGTCATTGCAAACATTCAAATAAATTTTCCATTGCGCATGAAATGTCTAGTACAAAATACATTACATTGTTTAGAATTACATATAAAAACATCCACATATGAAAAACGTTGAAGATTTCCGCGCCATATCCCCTTACACGGCGGGAACAACCACGCGTGTGGAAGGGATAGAACTAAAATCTTCCAAAAACCATTTTTATAGATGTTCTGCATGAAGTGCTCTATGTGTGACTCCTTGCGCTACTAATTATCACCTGAAAGACACGTAAAAACATTTGAATCAGTATAAACTGAGTGAGTTCACAAGTTTTGGTGACTTGATAAATCGTATTGCATCATATCCTTGGTAAACCATATTGAAACATATTTCTGATAACATCATTAAAACATATGCTTAATAAAGCCGTCCCGCGGGTTACGCGCGGACATTTCTGAAAACCGTGCTCGTCCATGCAAAGTGGCGCTGCCACTACGAGCTAAAACAATACCATCCCGCGGGTTACGCGCGGACGTTGTGCTCGGAAAACTAGGCGCTCGTCCATGCAAAGAGGTGCGACCCCTACGAGCGGGTTTTACAACCAGTAGTACTACCCCATGACCATACTAGGCACTCGTCTATGCAAAGAGGTGCGACCCCTACGAGCGGGTTGATCAAACACAGTAGTCCCTACCCTTAGAGTTCCATCGACGAAGTGATCACTTTCTAAATCTTGCGCACTCACATTGAAAACCAAGATAAACACCATGAACAGATAATCGTTTGCATTGCTTGTAAATATACCATGATAAAACATAATTTAAACACGTGTCCCTCGCCTCGAAAACAGTTTAAAAACAGTGAAAATAGGGGCTGTGAGACTCACCTGTGATTCTTGTTAAGTGATGGTTTAGAGAGATTAAACGAGATTCGGGTTTCCTGATGTTAGCCTCGAAATTGGAAGTCTAGAATATGTTTAAATAACAAGAAATATGTGTATTAAGACCAAGTAATCGAAGAATATAAGGGCTGGTCAGAAAAGTAAATCTCAAGACTAAAGTTTCGGCTTACCTAGCGATGGAACTGGAAACGGATGCTTGGGAGATGGTTAGTGCAGAATTACAGGTTTAAGAGAGGAGTTTGAAGTGTGTTTGTGTGATATTTTTATTCAAGAATTGATACTTATTTATAGGCAAATTCAAGGGAACACAATCCCTTGATTTAGGGGATTGAAATCTTATCATATTGGGTGTAATGATGACAAGGTATGGGGTTTATTATTATTTATTTTAGGGATGGGGGTGATGGTCCTAGGGAGTGGTTATAAAGATTCTGATGGATTTGACAGTACATGTAGGACTGTGGTTGGTGAGAGTAGGTGCGGCTGACAGCTGACATTTCGTGTTACAGTATACTTTTCCTGGTACTGTTGTCAGTGTGCAGTCAAAAGGTAAAAATCTCTGAAACACGCAACTGGTTCTTTCTGGGCGGGGGTAATCCCCTTTCTTCTGAAGAATAGACTAAGTGTTTTGTGCGTGTAGCCTTGCGCGTATAGCCTTCTGCGTGAAGGCCATTTCTTTGAACGTTGTGGGTCCGGCGGCTCCAGTTGGTCTTCGCGCAAGCGTCCTTGTAACGAATCCTGCGCGTATCACTGCGCAGGCGCCCTTATAAGAAATCCGGCGAGTCCATCTGGCTCTGCTGGAACCAGCGTTCTCAGAGTTTATTAACAGGGTGAACTTTAGGATTTAAGCGAAAAGGTGGTTGGTTTCTGTGCAGACGTTCATGCGTAAAGGGTTTAGTCTTAAGGTGTCCCGCGAGGATTCTTCCCGCAGGTGTCGCACATAACTCCTTTTTATTTGATGCGGGTAGATGCGTAACCTTCTCGTAGTCAGGGACGTTGAGTTTCATTTGTAGATTCTCCATGAGGTCTTGGTATTTCAACATAGTGATCAGTTATGTTGAAGTCAATTCCATCTTGGAGTTTCAAACAAACTAGCTCTCAATGTTCCCGCCATGCGGGGAGGTTAGTTCCCTTTTCCGCGCGCGCATAAATGATTTGGGTCTTAATTAGGAAATTAGGATATTGTTTGAACATAGTTTTACTTATTAATCATTGAAGAGGTATGCAACCCATTAGACAGAAACGACATAAAATTAAGTTGTCATGAAAACACAACAAAAACCTGTGCGCGTGGCGCATATAACATATGCCCTCGCTGATCATAACATGCATCGCATCCGCGCATGGCGCATATAACATATGCCCCGCGCTGATCATAACATGCATCGCATCCGCGCATGGCGCATATAACATATGCCCCGCGCTGATCATAACATGGCGCGCATCGCATCCGCGTATGGCGCATATAACATATGCCCCGCGCTGATCATAACATGGCGCGCATCGCATCCGCGCATGGCGCATATAACATATGCCCCGCGCTGATCATAACATGGCGCGCATAATATTCACAGTCACCTAATAATTAGGTTGATTACTTGGTTTATGGGATTGGGAAATTACCGGGTGTCACATCAACAGTGACTCGCTATTATCCAAATATTAACCGGTTCGATGTTATGAAGGACTTTGGTTGGTTTGTTTGCCACTTAGCCTTACAAGTGATATATAAAAACTAAACAAATTCTACAGCGGTGGAAGCACAATGGTTCATAGCGTTTGCCAAACCCAACCCAAGAATTTGCACATTGGAGTTCCACCAAGTGAGGGCAGAATCCTCCAGTGTTCCAGCAGCGAACTTAACCCTGCTGGCGGGTGGACAGTTACACATCTCGAAAGCTGACTCTGCCTTCTCAGCCCAACGCAGGAAACCTATGGCTCCCTCAGTGCCCTTAAACGAATTGGGCTTGTAATCCAGGTAGTTCTTGAAAGTACAGGCTCCGGCTGGACCTCCGGCTTGATTATGAACATGTGCAGCTAGAGCTGCCGCCGCATGGTCATTCAATAGGGTTTGGAGTTCTGCTGCGGTTAGGTTAATGTTACCGCGACCGTGACCAGCGTTTCTTCCATCCATCTCCTAGAATCACAGCATAAAATGTTAGACATGAATTCTCGGTTTCATATGCAACACACCATACATGTAATAAAAGGTAGGTAAGAAAGATAAATAAAAGAAACAAAACATCACATCACAACCATATAATAATCCAAATAATAATTCATGATTAAAACCATTGTATCCGCTACAAAGTATTTACAACCAATCCTTAAAATCATAGAAAAATATAAGTTTGGATGGAGGCAACCCCTCCATCTAGGTGTTATCATTCTTAGATGTCATCGTCTGAGGACACCTCTGAGTGTGCCTCCTCCTCAGCCGGCTCTTCCTCCGGTTTCTCTTCGGGTTCCTCCTCGGGATCTTCCTCGGGTTCTTCCTCAGGTTCTTCCTCAGGTTCTGCTGCATTCTGGGCAATTTGCGTCTCTAAGATATCACAACGAGCTAGAGCTTTCACTGTCTGGGATCTCGCCACAAGAAGTTGCTCGTGCAAATCTATCATCTCTGCTTGCATTTTTCTCATTATCTTCATTTGTTGATCGTTAGCATCCTGAACTTCTCTCATAGCTTCAGTCAGGCGGGAAATTTCCTCCCTAGTCTCGGTTCCATCTCTTATCAATCCGGAAACGTTCGCTTTCATCGAGCGCATAAAGCCCACTTCACGCTCTAAACAGGAAACGACAGCTGCGAGAACACGCTCTACTGGTTCGGTTTTGGGAGGTAGGGTGTTGGGGTATCCAGGACGGCCCGGGTGAGGTAATGGGGGAACTTTCTCACGGTAGACCATACGCCTGATCAGACTCGGGTACCAATCCCAATTAAAGGTGTCTTCGTACATGTCTCCAGATAGGCGATACCTCTTCGGTGCAGGGGCGGCTAATTCCGGGACTACTCGAGGCGGTGATGAGTTAGGTAGTTGCGGTTCCTTTCCAGGGGCATGAGTCACATGGTCGGGTGATGATGATGATGGCGTCGACATCCCTACAGGATAAGTCGTGTATGCGCGCGTATGAGTGAATGAGGTAAAAAGATAAAGATAACGAAAGACTAAATATAATATATATATATATGAAGTGCGAAAAAATTATAACTAATGGGTCGTTGCGGTTATAGTTTAGTATGCATGCAATTCTAGTTCGCTATAACCAATGGCTCTGATACCAATCTGTCACACCCTCAAAATCCATTAACGGAGTTTTACCGTCAGAGAGTGTGAACTAACAGGATCGGAATCATTAGTTATAATCCAACACCAAAAATAAAGTTTTCAAACAACCAAGACATCAAATCTTAAGTAAAAATGCGGAAGCATAAATCGTAAACCAAAACAGTTGCGCCACACAGGACGACTTAAAAACACAAGTTGTCAAGACAAAAATTAAAAGCAGTTTTTAAAACAATGGTGTTTAGCGAATGCATGTCCTAAACCGCGTGCCCGCCTCGGCTACCTGAGAATAACATACTAAAAGTGTCAACACAGGGTTGGTGATTTCACATATATAAATAAAGAAAATGTTTGCGTTTACGTGTTTGCGTTTGCGTTTGCGTTTTGCGTTTGCGTTACCAGATAGTGTTAAGTCAATTTATATATCAATAGGTAGCTAACCTATCAACAAGTATTACTAAGTGTTCGATACCGAAGCTGAATGTTTATCAATTTCCTTGCCACCATGTCAACCACGACCATGGTAATGTGTTAGCCAAGATTACACCCACTCGACCTACAGTCGAGTTTAGAGTTGGGTGGGGTTTGTCAAACCCAGTAGTACTACTCAACAGTGACTCGCTATTATCCAAATATTAACCGGTTCGATGTTATGAAGGACTTTGGTTGGTTTGTTTGCCACTTAGCCTTACAAGTGATATATAAAAACTAAACAAAATCTACAGCATTGGAGTATGTTATCTCCCCCAAATAAAAGCTTTTAAAAAGAGTAAAAAGGGGACGTGAAACTCACTGTTTGCGAAGAATTCAAAAACAAGTGAACCGAGAGATGCGCGTCACAGAAAATCCTCACTAGCGCTCTAAAACAAGAATGGGATTTTCTAAGTATTGGAACTATTATTGAGTCTCTAGACTCGGCACATAATACCTATGCATGAGATACGTTTCTTGTTTCGTTTGTAAATTATGTGTGACTCGCCAAACACATTGGTGACACGTTACATGTGTAAACAACTACATAAGTATCAAGTACTCACATTGTAAATTACCAGTAATTATTCCCCACAAGGGTAATTTAGTCAAAAACATAGCAAATATCGATCAACAAACACGTTTCATGTATTTTCACATAGTTCAGCAGCTAGTTTTATCAAGACAGATTTCTACTTGAAAGATTACTCTATTCAATAGATCATAACATATCAATTAATTCACCAAAAATCGTCACAAAAGCACACATGAGTTAGGTTTCCAGAACTATTTTTATTGTATTTTTATTCCACATAGTTTTCTCACAATGATCAAAACATTACAGTAAACTCACAGAAGTTAAAATCATGCGCAACAGAATGTTATTTGTTATTCCATTAAATGGTAATTCCAATCAATGCAAGACCAATTGGGTTAGATTATTAACTCAAAATGTTAACTTCCAGAAGTGGAAACAACCCATTTGGTCTTGTAGTTTATGAGATATGTTAATTTCAAAACAGCCTAACAGCAGACCCCACAATTCAGACTTGCACTATAGTTTTGTAAAATAATAAAAGTTAACTTTTACACATCCAAAAATTACAAATTTGGACTCTTTAGAAACTAGACCCAACCTAGTACACTGTAGTGTTAATAATTTCGACCAATTACCAAATTAACATCCAGTTATAGTTGTCTAAACATCAATACAACAATCTGTCCAGTACCAGTTTACATCAAAACTCAACATAACAACAATCTATGAACCATAACCCATGCATATAACACTCTAGACACAAGATTTACCAACCATGCATATAAATTTCACGTTACACACATAGTTAGGGTTTTACTTGAAAGTTTAAAATCAAAGAAAAATAAATTAACAAGCAATTGTAACACAACTAGTTATCAATTCACTAGCAAATCATCATCAAACATATAATCAAACCCTAACTCATCTTAATCATCAATTTTCGAGAATTAAGGTTTTGATTAAACCATTCAATATTAAAATTAAACACCTAGAATGCATAGAGTAGTTGTTAATTACCTTCCTAGCACCTTAATTCTTCAACAAAACTTGAAACAAGGTTGTATGTATGTGTATGTGTGCTCACGGCTGCCATAGGAGAGGGAGGGGGGGGGGGGTGGCGATCGGTTATGGGGAGGGGGTAGGGGTTTAGGGTTTTGTTATTATTTAATATTAATAATGTTACACAATGGTCCCTCTACTTCAAGTTATTAAATTTCTAGTGTAAATAATAACTCTTGACTCTTGAATTTTGTGTTCTATGTATAAATATCAAGTAGCATATAACTTAACACATTATTATCAAATATTTATTGTTTTGATGTTTGTCGTTTGTTCACCAATGGTTTGAGTCGACTCGTGTGCGTTTCGGTGCAATCCCAAAAGACTACATGTGTAGTGATTGTCAAGCGTCATTTAAAACCCTAGTTTAAATGTAATGAGATGTGCGTTATAGTTCTAGTGATATTAAGTTTGAATTGACGGAGTTTGGATTAACGGAGTTAACCTGAAATTGACGAGTGTCACAGAAGACCCCGAAGAAGAGGAGGACCCTGAAGAAGAGATTGAGGAAGAAACGGAAGAAGAGCATCCTGAAAATCCCAACGAGATGTCAAGCTCAATGGAAGGATCACTCACTTCCCACCAACTAAGCTATGGTTCTGTTAACCCGTATGTTAAACACATTGAGAAACTAAGGAACCAAGCTTCGTCAAGCTTCCCACCATTTCAAGGAAGAATTCCGACGAGCAAGTCGATGAGATCCGTGAGCAGAACCAAGTCGCCAAGACCTATCTCTACCTTTCATCCAATTCGGATTACGTCCCGTATCCTGAACCAAGAAATCGTTTCGAGATGGTGACGCTGGGTTACCGTGACCCGCCACCACAGTATGGATACCCTGACGTAATTCCACAGTCTTATGAAGAGCATTTGGATCGCGCTCTACATGAAACTGATGACTGGAGGAAGAAGGTAGACGAGGAAGGGAAGAAGAAAAAGAGCATGGGAAAGAAGCTTCTTCACAAATGCAACAAACTAACGAAAATTGTGAAGAAGTACATGAAGGACTGAAGATGGTAGCCATGTGAAGACTATGTGTGTAAAATAGTCCTGTATGCAATATGTGTATAAATAAAGAACGTTTGAAACGTTCTTAAGTAATGATAGGACAAATTATATATATCGTTGGAACGATATATATAAGTATGTGTAATATAAAATATACATATCCTTTTGTGATATGTATATATGAAATAAAACGTGTGTTTAATATAAGAAATGTTGTTAAAATTTCAGACTTAAATTGAAAAGAAAGAAAATGTCTGAACAAAGTAACAATAATGAGAACGCTCGAAAAGAGAGAGAGATAAAAGATAAGGGGAAAGACCCCGAGAATATGAACGAGTGAGACGAAGAAATTCCTGAAAAATACATGAACAAAATTCAAAAGATGATTAAAGATGTTGTTAGGGAAGAATCTGCGTTTAAATCTCAATCTAGACAAACCAAACATTCCCGATCTGTTAATCCTTCTGTTCATCCCTCTCGAAAATCTGTAAAATCCCATCCAAAACCCTCTCATGACGAGGAGAGTGTACATGAGTCTAACGCCGATGATGGAGTTAGACGAGAGTTTAAGAAATTGAAAGTTAGTGGGTGTACGTTTAAAGATTTTAAATACTATGGACCAAAAGAGTTCCATGGTGACAAAGGGGCCATCACAACCGTGAGATGGCTCGAGGAGATAGAGACTATTGTCATCACAAGCAAGTGTTATGAGGAGGAGAAAATTCAATACTCCGCTCCTATGTTCAAAGGGGAAGCACACGAATGGTGGAATGCTCTGTTGATGAGCAAGGGAAGAGACAAGATGTATAGTCTGAGTTGGGATGAGTTTAAAGCCATGGTGATGGCGAAGTTTTGTCCCATGCATGAGACTGATCAGATCCAAACCAAGTTCCTTAATCATAAGGTGGTAGGGACAAACCTTCGAGAGTACAATACCAAATTCCTTGAGTACTGTGCCTTGTTCCCCAGCTGGTTAACCCTGAGTCCAGCAAAGTAATACGATATATTTGGGGACTGCCACGGGAAATCCGCGACATGGTAAGGTCTCACATGCCTCAAACCGCTGACTCTGCAATAGAGTTAGCCGGTGATTTGATGGGCGACTTAGTCCGCAATAAAGAAGAGGACAAGAAGGTGGTACCGACGACTGCTCAAGGAAAGACTGGAGGAAGTTCCAACTTTAGAGGCAAGGGTGTAAACCGAAACAACTCAACGCCATGCAAGACATGTAGGAGATACCTTAAGGGCCGATGCAATTTTTCCCCGTCTCCTAAAGTCTGTGAGTCCTGTAATCGTACGGGACATGATGCCGCTAATTGTTGGAAAAAGAAGATGACTTGCTTTAATTGCAAGGAGATGGGCCATTTGAGTTTCGAGTGCCCAAAGAACAAGCCTGCTGCTGGTGGTGCTGGTGGAAGTGGCCAAAACAAAAATGGAAACGCTCGAGTCTTCGTGCTCGACACAAAGAAGGCCACAGACTTGCCGGAAACCATCACTGGTACGTTTCTAGTCAACGACACCTATGCTAGAGTTTTATTTGATTCGGGTGCGAATTTAAGTTTTATAGATTATAGTTTATGTAGTCTATTAAATGAACCATTAACTAAATTAAATAAAACTCTAAGCGTCGAGACTGCTGTTGGAACCCGAATTCGTATCAATAACAATAACAGATCTCAGATCTGATTCTAATCAATTAATACGTTTATATATAGATCTAGCTCATAATTACTATAGATTAGGTGTTATGTGTTTATATATTATCAGTATATGTATAATCGTAATTCGTATAAGGTTAGGTTGAAGATCTTTTCCTCTTACTATAAATTTCATTGTTGCCGGTATTGACATGTAGAACGGGACTCTATCTTTATTCTCGTCCGATTAATCAGTACTTCAAAAGATCTATCAGATTATGCGTGAATGCTTTGATCAATGAATATTTGATTCTTTCTTCAATATGGAATCGATTCACATCAATTCTTCTATGTATACAGGTTTATCCTTCATCTTTTCTGAAGTTTCGATAGAAGGATTTCTCTACCAATGTAAGACAATCAACTCCATTCGTTAGAACAGCTTCCATCGAGTCTCTGCAACTATCCAGAACAATTTTACAGAGATTCGATAATTAACTCTCAATAATTAAATAAAATGGTGAACAATGTTCACTATATATAGAAGAAGATTTGGTTCGCTAACATCCCCTAGCGAACCAGACTCTCCTTCATAACATACATTAAGTTAACGAAACACCCCCTGATTCGTTAACATCCCCTAACGAATCAGGAGGGAATACATTTAATGTCTTAGTTCGCTAACATCCCTAGCGAACTAGACTTAACTTAACGAACTAGATAATAATAAACTTAATTATTACATTAAATAATAAACAAAACGTTAACGATAATTACAAAGACTCAAGACGTACAACCGTGCACTAACAGACACCCCCTCGTCTTGAGCTCTTTATCTTTAAATTATTTGAAGCGCTTGGACTGCCAGTCTCTGCAACTACGAATTCCATGCTCATGACACACACGAACAACTCGTTGGAATTGCATAGCCAGATCATAGTCTTCTTGGCGCTCGAACAAAATCTGCTTCCTGTAGAGCACGTCATTGTCAGTCTCTGATAAATTAATCAACCACATAGGGTCGATTATCTTGATGAGCTCTGTCTTCAGTCCTCTACCCAGAACAATGACGGCCTCGCCGGTACGATTATCATAGTACCAGCGGTTGAAGGAGAGATGCATATCTTGAGGCATCGTCTTCACAGGAACCTGCTTCATTATCTTTGGAGGCTTCACCTTTAAGATCAGTTTCCTCTAGCCCGTCCTCGGATCAATCTCGTCGATACGCTTTCGTCTTGGGACCTGGGGCTTGAAGAACTTGAAGCCATGATTGACCTCGAACAGTAAGTGTTGGTGAAACAACTCAACTGTCTGGTGACCCCCATGATTGATAAATGGACGTCTCTCAAGGGTTCGGACATCCCACCACGGTAATGTTAGAACGTCCCTTATCATCTCGTAATACTGGATCCCCTTCTCCCACTTGATTATACATACCTTAAGGTCAGAATCATAAAGCCATGAGACAATATCACCATGTACCTTAGAAACGGTCTTGAAGGTAGTCACTTGATTTGCTTTGATCCAAGCTTCAGCTGTATCTTTGCGTTCTTGATCAACAATCTGATGTGCCTTAATAATCTTACCCGCATATTTAAACCTGAACCAGCTTATAATCTCTTCAACAGACGGATCAAACGGTTTCCCAGTATAAAAACCCTTTACTTTGGACTTCTCTGCAAGAAAGTCCTCTGCTTCTTTGATTACCTCTTCATGAAATACCGGAGCACCTTGATCAACATTTGTGTGTTGATACAAGTTCGGGTACTCCTCAGCAGTCACATCTTCCATCTCTACGTCCTCATCCTCATAAATAAAATCCGTATTCATCTGAATCGATGGATCATCTTCCAAACCTTCCTCATTCATTACTTCAACATCGGGCTCAGTCTCTAAGGCGTTTAACTGATTGTCATTCAACCCAAGCAGTATAGAAATCTGCTCCCGTGTCAGAGCTCTCTCCACGAACTCCCCAATCTCTATCTCATCTCTATTCACTACACTCCCGATCGTCCCCGATCCATCCATAAATATCACCGTATCAGCCGCAATCATCTCAATTGGTTTGGCGGCAGTTGGATCTTGATATACGATAAATAGTTTGCCCGAGTCTTCACCACTACTAGTACCAGCACCAGAAGATGAACCATGCGATTGTTTAGGCTCACCTTCTGCATCAGACTCGTCAGGGTCTTTATCATCATCTTTGATTTTCTTTAGGGCATCCTCTTTGCATGTCAGTTGAAGGATTAAATCCTCTTGTTCCTTTAATTTCACCCCCTGAGACTCAACAATCGTACGCAACGACTTAGTCTCCTTCTGACAAAAGGAAATATAACTCATCATCCGTCTCTGATTCTCCATGAGTCGTTCTTGATTCGGACGGTCAGCTGCCATTTGATTTTCATAAAGATGTAGAAGATTCAGCAGCATCTCAGTCTAACGGTTTGATGGCATGTTATACAGAGATGGATGAACTGGTTGGATTGGACCTTGAGGTTGAGTGATTCTGATAAACGAAACGTCACTTGGTGGAGGAGGAGGAAGAGGAGGCCTCAAGTATGGTGTTGGGGGATAGTAGACACTGTAGCAGGAGGGCTTGGTATTTTAAATAACGCCGTTTGAGGGATTAAACCAAGCCTTTCATGGGATACCAACGTCGTCGACAATGTAAGCATCAGAGTGCTAGTAGTAGGCGGCACTGCCGAGCGTTGAGGCGTTGATTGACGTGGTGGTGGAACACCAATAATTACTCCAGCTCCCTCTGGAACACGTCTCTTCTTTGATGGTTCATCAGTTGCCACCGCTTTCCCTTTCCGTTTTCTCTCTTGTTGAGCTGTAATGGTGGCAGCGAAAGCAACATTAACTGCCTCCTGTTGTTCTTGAAATGCAGTATTACCAGCTCCACCATTACCATCATTCCCATCATCATTTCCACCATCATCTCCACCATCATTGTTCCCACCTTCTCCCCCTTCACGCTGGGAATCCGAATCGTCATAGATCCAGCGCTCATTAGAAGGACATACATAATTCGGATTGATTATGTGCCCAATCATCCGTTTAGCTTGTGGCTTCTCCTTTCTATAGGTTAACATACGATGCACAGTTTCAGCTGTCATGTGTTCCATATGAAGTACATCGTTACCAACGTCTGATAAATAGCCAAATTTGGAATTAAGTCTTGAATAATCAGCTGTAGAAAGCGAGGATACATCAAGAACTTCTTCGACTGAAGTGTTTGCTGCACCTGTACTTTCAAATGGTCAATGACTAATTCTGAATAATTAAACGGCTTGTTCAGAATCAAAGCAAAAAATGCCGACTGCAAGCTAAGTCTACACTCGTCAAACCCACCACGACGGCCACTCATACAATGAAGTAGAACATGTAGAAGATACTTGTATGGTGGACATAACCCGTTCTTATTCAACATAGATTTATGAACATCACCCCCATAATGTAAGCGTGTGAATAAACCTCTGACCAGCGGCCTGTCAAATTCACTCGGGTTGTTGTCGTTATCATCAAAATGAAGTACGCGGAGAACAACTTCAACATCAATCGTAATCGGGGTTTGATTGATTGTGGCTCGAATGTGTTTATCTTCATCAACATAATCAGCTGTATTCCAAAATTGTTTGATAATACTCAGATACACTTTAGGTCTCGCGGTTATAGCATAGTGTATCATTGAACGTCATAAGAAAGCCAACATATCCCCAAACACATCGACATATGTAACATCTTGATTCTCGTAAGCGCAGATATTGTGTTTCTTGTCAAATGGGAGGAGAATAACATCGTTGTGTTGTTCTTGTTGTGGTGGTTGATCTTGTGGAGGTTGTTCTGGTGGTGGTTGATTATGTTGTTCTTGATCAGCCATGTTTACTGTATAAGTAAAAACGAATATGAGAAGACGTAAAATATATCAAATTATTTATAGATGGTGTATATTCATTGTCAACAGATAGGTGTATTTAATTTATTTACGCGTTTAGACGGTTTAAATACTTTAATTAAATTAAGTGAATTTTAAAATTTAATAATTAATATCAAATGTAATTCGTTAAATATCCCACTAATTCTTTACAATTGAGTAACGAATCAGGCGAATCGCTATCAAGTAAAATAGCTAACGAACTAGTCATAGCGAATTACTATTCAATCATGACGAACTAAAGATCCAGTTCGTTATACTTTAAACGAATCCGCATCTGTTTCATGTAATACATTATTCTCTTAGCTAGTTCGTGTATGACCTTAACGAATTTGACACTAAACAGTCCTAAATCGCTAAGGCTAACGAATGGTCAAATAAAATTAGACTTGTTCTTTGACTCGCATGGTCAAAGTCAAAATCAAGATGAACATCAAAAGTCAACAGTGTAAACCCAGAAACACTTATGCCATAACTATCGTAGCATCATCAAGATAAAGAGCATATTGAGCTCGGAAACACACACGTAAGCTTATGGTGATGAGATTGAGGCTCAAAACCCAGCTCGACTAAGGTTAACCGAAGCAAAGGCAACACAGACACCATGAAAACATAATCAACCCGGCAAACAATAATCAAATGTCAATTAAAGTCCACCAAGGGTATCGGAAATACATTCCGATATCAGTGACACCTAATTAATCAAGTTCATCAACACAAATTATACATAAATAGGGTTTATAAACTCGGAAACCCTTAAACCACTAAAATTCCATAATTTATCTATCAAATCATAGCCATTTTTGACGAAAATCATATCGCCATGACCATCTGTACCTGAGAAACACCAAGATAACTTTGAAATATCAAATTCTGGAAGTCGGGATTTTCAGAAAAATTTGAATAGGGTATCTTTAGTGTGAAGGAAAAGAAGAACAATGAAGGATTGTTCAACTTTTCTGTCTTATATAGCACACGCTACCCGAGGTACAAGTTGTACGAATCAAGCGATTCATATGGATTTAAATAAACGAATTAGCTCATTTGCTAACTCAGTTCGTTACCTTAAATTAGCGAATCAATACATGATTCGTTACCTTAATATAGCGAATCAAGACATGATTCGTGGCATGATTTGTTAAATATGTATAACGAAGGGATGATTCGTTACAGAGTGCGGAAGCGAATTAGGTGAGCGAACTAGAAGCTAGTTCGCTAAAGAATCACCTAGTTCGTTATCCATAAATAATGAATTAGATTTTTAACGAATTGAAATCTTTATTTAATTTTTTTAAATTAAATTAAATGAATTAAATGATAAATTAAATAAAATTTTAATTTAAACGAATTACTGAGAACCGTTTTATCCCGATAACTAAATACATAACTTAAATTTATTAAATAATATGTAAAAAGAAAAAGAAGAAAAGAAAAGAAAAAAATTTGGTATTTTGTAAGAAATTAAAGAATGTATTTACAAAAGAATATCCGAACATAAAAAATAGACAATCTTTTTGTTTTTTCCATGATTTATCAAAAGCAGTACATATTTTTGTGTTTTTATTGAGTTTGAGCAGAGAATCCTATTGACTAAAATGCCCTTTCATCACAGTTTTATATTTCAGCGATATTATGACTGGCGTTAAGTCGGTCATTGATATTGTTGTCCACTTAAATCTTATAACAAACCTTCGAGCATTTTTGTGATATGATTGATTTATGGTTCAATTAGCGCACAAAATATCAGAAACTATCAGCCCCTAATCTCGGTTCAAGCTTAATTTGATTTTTGCCAAATTACCCCAACTTGACTTAAACCATTATAATGTTGATCAAAATTTTAAAATTTTTGAATATTTGAGCAATGCATCAAGTTTCCTTTACTGTGAGTGAGTATGCACGAGTCAATCTGTCGGCTTACATACATTGTATCCCCTGGGGTCCGTTTCTTATTGGTATTAAGACGCACGCAAGGGAGGAACAATTGTATGACTAACAGCGGATTTTGATCAAGTCAGTAATTTAGATTGTACAAATTACAGCGGTGATCAAGTTTAATAACTTTGGGTTTGCTCTAGAAAGCGAGTGAAATATTCATACTAATGAATACCCAGATGATTAAGCCGCATAAAGACTCACAGTGTCCAGAATCCTAACGCTTGTTATTTGCTTTATTATATTTTTGGGTGATCAACAATTATAAGGCTTGAGTATGACTGGTTATTACATTTCTGCCATCTTCACCGAAACTTTTCTAGAGACTAACACCTCTTTTAATTTGGCTTTTTTTTTAAGTTTATATCACTTACTTTACTCTAACAACTTGTTTAAGACCTATCAATGCACCAATGATTAAGCACACAGTCTTTTAAGCTTATTTCTTTCTGGACTTTGGGTCAAATAATCAATGTACTATCATTTTCTCTTTTTGCTTCAAAAACTCAAAATTTTGAGGAGCATAAAACAAAATGATTTAAATTGCCCCAGTTAGTTTAAGTTCATAAATTAATGGCTATCCTATTCATCTACAAGTAGAGAACGGGACCAAAACATGTAAGCACGCTTCACAACCTTAAATAACTGACTAAATTCTCAGCTAAAAGTAAATATAAAGCTTAACGAACGCCCCAAATACTTTCCATTTGTCAGATAAACGGCTAACCCGAAGATTTCAAGAAATTATCAGGACCAAACATATACAAGTATATGTTGTTTGAAATAGAAGCAAATGACATAATATTCAGCGATCATAAGCAAAAATCTTTTTGGTTTTTCTCTTTACAAACTAAAAACACAATCTTTTTGTCTTTTCAGATTTTTAAGAAAACAAGAAAATTTACATTCTTTTTGTCTTTTTCAGAATTTATCTGTACAAAACAGAAATCACAATCTTTTTGAAAATTTCTAATTTTAAAATGTTTTTGGTTTTTCAAATATTAAAGAAAATGAAAACAGGAAATAACAATATTTTTGATTTTTCTCTTTACAAACTCAAAGCACAATATTTTTTGTATTTTCTAGAATTTACCCCCTAAAAGCTAAAAACAAAAGAAAATTGAAAATAGAACAAACTAAAAATAAATAAAGATAATTATCCTTGTGTAAGGATATCAGCTAGGGTCTTCAATCCATTTAAACCAAGCATAAATTTAAAACGTGTTTTATCAAAAGCTTTGGTAAATAGATCGGCTTTCTGAAAATCAGTGTGTACTTTCTCAAGGTCAATTAATTTCTTCTCAAAGCAATCCCGTATAAAATGATACCGAATTTCGATATGTTTTGT
Organism: Bidens hawaiensis; assembly: GCF_021521415.1. Lineage (NCBI taxonomy): Eukaryota > Viridiplantae > Streptophyta > Magnoliopsida > Asterales > Asteraceae > Bidens > Bidens hawaiensis. The sequence continues at coordinate 72,054 of NW_027505172.1, forward strand.
TTTTGAATGTTGTATGGGATTCTTTGTGATACTGATGGCAGCAGAATTATCAATCAGAATGGGAGTAGTAAGAAATTTCAAACCGTAGTCCCGAAGATGTTGTTGAATCCACAGAACCTGGGAACAGCAACTCGAGGCTGCAACATATTCAGCTTCGGCGGTTGAAGTGGAGACCGTTGTCTGCTTCTTACACTGCCAGGAAACAAGCCGGTTTCCTAAAAATTGACATCCTGCCGTGGTTGACTTGAAATTGATCTCGCAACCTCCATAGTCCGAGTCTGAATAAGCGGTAAGATCGAAAGTATCATCCTTAGGGTACCACAACCCAATGTCTGGATTTCCCCTCAGATACTGAAGAATTCTCTTGACCGCAGTTAGGTGAGTCACTCGTGGACTTGCTTGATACCTAGCACAAAGACAAACATCAAACATAATATCAGAACGAGAAGCGGTTAAATACATTAAAGAACCAATCATGGCACGATAGAGGGTAGGATCAACGGTATCCTCCAATTCATCCGGTGATAACTTGTGACCCACGGGGAGAGGAGTAGAAGGGATTTTTCCGGCAGTAATCTTGAATCGGCACAAGACATCCTTCACATACTTTGTCTGATGAATGAATATTCCTTTCTCAGACTGATGAACCTGCAACCCTAAAAAGAAATTCATCTCTCCCATCGAGCTTATTTTGAACTTGGTTTGCATAGACTTCTCAAACTCCTTACACAATGAATCGTTTGTAGACCCAAAAATAATGTCATCGACATATATCTGAACTAGGAGAAGATCATCACCAACAGTTTTATGAAATAAAGTGCAGTCAACAGTTCCACGTTTGAAGCCATTATCCGTCAGATGGTCGGCGAGCGTGCCATACCAAGCTCTCGGGGCTTGATGGAGACCATATAATGCCTTGTTTAAACGATAAACACGGTCAGGATAATCATGATCTTCAAAACCTGGAGGCTGTAGAACAAACACTTCCTCATGTAGTTCACCGTTGAGAAAAGCACTTTTAACATCCATTTGATACACTTTGATATTCTTATAAGCAGCATATGCCAGGAAGATTCGAATTGATTCTAATCTTGCAACTGGAGCATAAACCTCAGTGTAATCAATGCCCTCTTGCTGATGAAAGCCTTGCACCACCAAACGTGCTTTGTTTCTCAAAATTACCCCACGGTCATCTTTCTTACACTTATATACCCACTTTGTCGGAATTGCTTTCTTGACTCTAGCAGGTTTGTCGATTAAATCTGAAACACCTAAGCGTGCAAACTGCTGTAATTCTTCTTGCATGGCTTCTATCCAAGAAGGATCTTGCAGAGCCACACGAGGAGTTGTAGGCTCAACTTGGGATAGAAAGCAAGTAAACTTAGCAACAGTTGCAATTTCAGATGCGTGTAAGTCAGCATGAACACAAAGAGCATTATTGTCACTTGTAGAGGCAATTTGATGTCGTGTCTGAACCCCTACATCAAGATCTCCAATGATATTCTCTTGTGGATGATAATTATGAATCATGAGAGTAAGATTTTCAGAAACAACAACGTTTTCAAATAAGTTAGTATAATTTTCACCCAATTCAGGAGATGAACCATTATCATCGTTCACAATTGCATTATCATCAGATAAAGACGAAGCAGTATCATAATGAGCAGGAGATTCATGATCATGTTCTTCAGTTGGAGCAAAAAATGGAGCTTCAACATCATTGGAACTAATAAATCTAGGAATTTCCAAATGTTCTTCAAAATAAGCCCTGACTAAATCTTCATCTTGATGATCGATTGATGGAGTAAATGTATTGAATAAACTATCGTAGTCAAACATCCAGTCGGGACCTTTCCCTTGAGAAGGAGTAGTGTACCGTTGACAGTCCACATGGAACCATTCCTCAACACAACCAGATGTAAAGTTATATACCCTTTTCTTTGGAGATGCATACCCCAAAAAATAACCTTCGATAGCTTTTTCTTCAAATTTACCCGCATCCTTCTTCAAAATTGTACAAGGACACCCAAAGGGTTCCAGGTACTTTAAGTTAGGCTTTCGATTATTCAAGAGCTCATAACTCGTGTTTTTAAGTCATTTAACAGTCAAAAGCCGATTAAGCGTGTAACAAGCTGTGTTCACCGCCTCATTCCAGAATTGGACAGGAAGCTTAGAATCAGCGAGCATAGTTCTCGCAGCTTCAATCAAGGTTCTATTCTTACGTTCTGAAACCCCGTTTTGTTGAGGTACATACGGTGCACTATATTCACGGTGAATTCCCTTTTGAACACAAAAAAAATCCAATATAGTGTTTTTGAATTCGGTTCCATTATCACTTTGAATTCTCCTCACCTTTTGTTTGTAAAGTGATTCGATTTTAGTGATAATATTTTGTACCAAAACAGGCGTTTGATCTTTCCAACTCATAAATAAGACCCACGAGTATCTCGAATAATCATCAGTCACGACTAGACAATACCAGTCTCGAGAAATACTCGCACGATTCACTGGACCGAACAAGTCCATATGAAGTCGTTCAAGTGGAATGGAATTCAATACTTTAGAAGGGTGCGATTTCTTCTTCTATTTGCCCTTTTTACACGCAACACAGTGATCAGATAACTTAAAATTTTCAACGACACCCCTTCCACCAAATCATTTGCCATTAAATAATTCATCTTTCAAACATGTATGTGACCCATACGTCGATGCCAAAGAACTGAGTCTTTCTCCGTTGCTTTCGAGACAAAACATGTTTCGATCGATGTAGATACATTAGTATTCATATTCATGACATAAATATCATTTGATCATGGTGATCGCATGACAACCATGTCCTCGGGAATCACATAACTCGGTTTCAGAATAAAACACTCTTTATCAGTAAATATGGTGGTGTATTGCTTATCACAAATCTGCGATACACTCAATAAGTTATGATCCACCTTATCACAATAATTAACTTTTTCAAAGGTAATCTTTCCATTAGACACATCACCTTCCTGTGTAATCATACCCCCAGAATTCCCAGCAAACGCCACATAACCCCCTTGAATATTTCTCACATTTGATAAGAGGTTGAGATTTCCAGTAATATGACAAGAACATCCATTGTCCATGATCCCGTTTTCACCAGAAATGGTCTTGGATGAACCTTACACACAAAAGAAAAATTATTAGTTCAAAAAGGCAGCCCAGGCCTCAGTCTTGGGCACCTTTTGGATTCCTTGAGAAAAATCAACTTTAGCTGCATTCAATTGTTGTTCAGCAACTTGGGAATAAGTTACAGGCTTCCTAGACTTTCGTCTTAAGTAAGCGGCTTGAACTACATTTGAATTTTCATTCTTGCATAAGGGTGCAGTAGGAATAAACTTAGGTTTGACCGAACCATAAGTTTCATTCATATGAACCACTTTTCGAGGATGTACATCTGAAAACATGATATGAGTATCATCAGCATACGACACTGGTCGTTTCAGAATCTCCTTTACAATAAGAACCGGCTTAGAATGGTCCTTGATGAAAGGATGAAGATTCTGATAGCTCTTCTGACTACACTCCCTCACAACTTGACCAAGTTGACCACAAAGGAAACAACTTCGCATGTCTCCACGATGTTGTTGCGAGGTAGTTGGAATGAATGACGCAGAAGTTTGATGATGACTCACATTTTTGGTCATGCTCTTAGCGAACTCATCAGATAATTCAGATTTCTTTTTCAAGTAAAAATCTAAATTTGAACTGTTTGAAAAACTTTTCAATGTGTCTGTCCCAGTTGACTTTACAAAGTTAATTTTCTTAGCTTGTTTTAACACTTGTTTTGCCTTAGTCAATGGGTCAGATTGAATTAATGTTTTCGCTTGAGCATATCGACGTTCAAGATCTTGAATCTGTGAAGTTTCATTGATAAAAACACTCTCAATAAGTTCAGGTTTGATGATACTTATTGGAATATCTTTTTCCGTGAACATCGTATCCATCCCCTTTAACTTAAAAACTCTAGTAGATGATGGCTTAGAACAAGGAAGATTAATGAAACGCATTAAGTCCTCATCAGAAATTTTCGGTTTTTCTGACTTCTTTGCCTTCACAGAGTTTTCTTTCAATGGATTTTCCTTTTTCACCTGAGGGTTGTGTGAACCATACACTGCTTCCTCAAATTCGTGAGGTTCGTACAGAATGTGATTAGAACTTGGAATGTTCTTATTCTTGTGTATAATCTCGGGTTCAATCACATCCTCAATGACCTTATCATCTTGTTCAACAAAAACCTTTGTACTTTGAACATGAGATTTATGAGGAGCAAATTGGGTCTTAACAGTTTTAGATTTAACAGATATAGCTTTTTCTAAAATCACAGGTTCTTTTAAAATTACCTCTTCTTCCTTTTTAGCAAAAGGATTCATTTTATAATCATTGTGAAATGGTGGAGGAATTTCAACAAAACCTATCCCTTTCTTAGAATCTTTTTGTTTTCTAGAAACTTCGATAATTTCATTCAACAAAAACGAGGAGTTTCAAAATTTACCCAATTTGTTCTTCAACTCAAGAACCTCATTCTCAAGTTCGGTTATTTTCGAACGATGTTTCAGGATTTCTTGAAACTTTTGGTCATTGATTGTCATTTTCACAGATAACTCGGCTTTAAGATCATGATTGCTTATAGTCAATGCCTCAATTTTCTCTCTCGAGTTGATTTGAGAGGTCAAGGATTGCCTATAAGTATCTTTCAAAGACACAATTTCTTTTAGCAAATTGTCATTTTGAAGTTTTAATGATTCTATCTTGGACTTATTATATTCACAATCAACACATGATAATTTAGAATTAGAATTACTAACCTTGCTTTCTTTTTCCATGTAAGCAGATGTAGAAGAATCACTGATCTTGGCCATACAAGCAAAGCTAGTTGGAAGCTTTTCACTTTGATTATCAGATTCAGACTCAGTTTCAGTGTCATAAGAAACTTCACTTCCACTTATATCTTGTGTATATTCAGGAAACCCAAACATAGCTAGATTAGCTTGATTATCATTGCACAGTAGTCGTTGTGACCAATCACCTCCATCAGCTAACACAGCATGTGACCCAGAAGAAGGCGGTTTCTTTTCAGCATCATTGACCCATGGTGTAGAAGAATTTTGATTTTGACCACGAGGACCAGTATACTCCTTCTTTGGCTTGTCACATTCTTTTGCAAAGTGCCCAAATTCTTGACAATTATAACATTTTACCTTCAACTTGTCAAAACCCAACTTCTTATTCAGAGCAGGAAGATCTTTTCCGGTCCTTTTGCATGAATCTTTTTACCTTACGAACAATCATTGCCATATTCCATTTTAAATCCATAAGTTCAATATCATCGGGATCAATTTGATCATAGTCTTCATCGGTTAAATCACTTGTTGCAATTTTGCTACTCACCAAATTCTCGTAAGAAGACATAAAGGCAGACAGAAATGCAAAGTTTTGTTCAGCTTCCTTTATGTTCACATTTGTTTGAGATGAGAATTGACTAGTAGATGATGAAGTTCCCGATCCTCCAGATGAACCTGAAATACCAGAAGATCCAGTATTTCCAGCTGTGTAGAAACAAGCTCGTGGATCACTATACACTGTAGTTGCATTCTCACTTGCAGCTTGAGTAAGGAAAGCAGTCAATGGTGAAACAGTTGAACTTAGAGGCATACTCCCACCATAGAAAGAAGGATCTTGACTTTCTTTTAAAGATTTTTGACATTTAAGATCATATTCTCTGGCTTCAATCTTCTGTAAGAATTCAATAGCAGTCAAATCTTCATTCATGAAATAATCATTCTCCTTGAGAACCATTAAGAATGTGGAATAAGAGCTTGGAAGTACACTCTTAATAGTGTCAATTTTATCTCTTTCAGAGACTTCCAACTTCATCTTGTCCATCTCAGCAATCAAGTGATTAAATCTCGTTGTCATCTCTTCAACTGTTTCTCCTTTGAGTAAATTAAAGTTTCTGAATTGAAACTTAAGCATCACCTTTTTGCTTTCAGCCGTGTTACCCATACTTCTCATTCGAATATGTTGAAACAAAGAAGCACATATTTTTATACTACCCACTTGGTGAAAAATATTCTCAGGCAAAGCCATGGTTAGAGTAGAATAAGCTTTTGTTTCTATCTCTAATGCTTTCTTCTCTTCAACAGAATACTGTGAGATAGCTTTTGGTGTAAAACCAATAGTCTCATCTCCAATCATAGGAACAGTATAGACTTCATCTAAGCAATAAGAACAATCAGGATGAACTGATCCTAAGTGAGCACGAAACTGAGGTTCCCACTTGGCAAAGTCACTGAACTTCATCAATCTTGGACATTTCGAATGTGAACCTATCTCGGTATCAAGTTGCAACATTTTTTGCATCAACATGTTTTGGGACGCCAATGCATACATACCGGCCATCTTTGACAAGTTTCAAAAATTAAAGGTGCAACGAGTTAAACTATGAATTAAGTTAACGAACTGTGAATAGTTGTAGCGAACTGTGAACAGTAAACTTAACGAATCAACTCTTAACTAAGTTAAGATTGATTAGCCAACGAATCACACTTGAGTTTAACGAATCAATCAGCGAATCAAAAGATTAACGAACTGTGAAATTCAATACTAACGAATCAACTAAGCGAATCACAAGAATCAGCTTAGCGAATTAAAAGTTACTTAGTAACGAATCACCAGAGAAACTTAGCGAAATGAGATAACGAATTAGCTACAGTTGATAGCGAATCAACTATAACGAATCAGGTTGTTACAACCGTTTGTAACAAACTCTGGCATATTATGCCACGTGGCAAAGGTTGTTATAACACAGCTTCCGAGGTATGACAAGAGTCACACGAATCAGTCGACACGAATCAGAGAATAGAACGAATTAGTTAACGAGTCAACCAAAACACATAGCGAATCAGCTAAATATGTTAACGAAATAGCCAAAAGATGATAACTAATTAGATAGAAATTATAACCAACCAGTCTAAAAGAAGAACGAACTACGCGAATCTTCAAATCTTCAAACCTTCAAACATAATTTTCCAGAAATGATGAACATCAACCTCCAAAAACCCAGAAGCATCGGATTCGTAATACTTATCTCAAATCGTAACCAAATCGTACAAATGACCTACCAAAATCCTCGTAACATCATCGCGAATCTAGTACACTAAGCCACAATACCAAATGATTCCGATTATCGATCCAATTATACCAAAACACACACTCTGTTTCGGACTTAAACCAAAACCAAAACCAATTCACTCGAAACCAAATCAAAACTCAATTCCAATTCCCCGAACCTTTCCTATACCTTAACCAACACGAATTCAATCCAATTCGTCTAAAACTCAATCAATTCAACATAAATTTAGTCCAAATTCACTAAAACAGAAAACTAACAATATCGATAAACACCAAATCAAGTGTAATGAGCACCAACAGCTCTGATACCACTTGTTGGAACCCGAATTCGTATCAATAACAATAACAAATCTCAGATCTGATTCTAATCAATTAATACGTTTATATATATATATCTAGCTCATAATTACTATAGATGAGGTGTTATGTGTTTATATATTATCAGTATATGTATAATCGTAATTCGTATAAGGTTAGGTTGAAGATCGAGAGAACAATTTTACAGAGATTCAATAATTAACTCTCAATACTTAAATAAAATGGTGAACAATGTTCACTATATATAAAAGAAGATCTGATTCGCTAACATCCCCTAGCGAACCAGACTCTCCTTCGTAACATACATTAAGTTAACGAAACACCCCCTGATTCGTTAACATCCCCTAACGAATCAGGAGGGAATACATTTAATGTCTTAGTTCGCTAACATCCCTAGCGAACTAGACTTAACTTAACTAACTAGATAATAATAAACTTAATTATTACATTAAATAATAAACAAAACGTTAACGATAATTACAAAGACTCAAGACGTAAAACCGTGCACTAACAACTGCTAGTGGCGAGATCGTTAAAATCTCCGAAGTTCTTGAAAACGGAAAAATCCTTCTAGCTGGTTATGTTTTACCTATTTGTTTGTTACCTATGAGTTTGGCTGGTTTTGATATTGTACTTGGTATGGATTGGTTATCCGATAACCAAGCCCATATCATCTGCAATAGCAAGACTATTGAACTTCAAGCCCCTGATAAACGAACAATTCGAATTGAAGGGGACAAAGACGCTGGCCAAGTTAGCATAATCTCCATGATTAGGGCTAACAAGTGTTTAAATCAAGGATGCCTTGCATTCATGGCCTATGTTACTAATGAGTCTAAGCCAAAAGAAATCAAAGACGTTCCCATTGTTTCTGATTTTTCTGACGTCTTTCCTGATGAACTTCCTGGAATACCTCCCGATCGTGAAGTAGAGTTTAGGATCGATCTCATTCTCGGTACTGCTCCGATCGCCAAAGCTCCGTATCGCCTAGCGCTGACCGAGATGAAAGAATTAAAGAAACAACTCGATGAACTTCTAGAAAAAGGTTTCATACGACCGAGTTCGTCGCCTTGGGGAGCGTCAATTTTGTTCGTCAAGAAGAAGGACGGATCCATGCGTATGTGTATCGATTATCGTGCGTTAAACAAAGTCACAATAAAAAACCGATATCCACTCCCTCGTATCGATGATATTTTTGACCAACTTCAAGGTGCTAGCTATTTTTCTAAAATTGATCTTCGTTTCGGCTATCACCAACTCAAAGTTCAATCGGAAGATATTCCAAAAACTTCTTTTCGAACAAGGTATGGACATTATGAGTTCACGGTCATGCCGTTTGGACTTACTAATGCCCCAGCCGCATTCATGGACATGATGAACCATATTTGCAAACCTTACTTGGATAAATTTGTTATCGTATTCATCGATGACATATTTATTTATTCTAAGTCCAAGGCTGATCATGAAGTCCACCTTCGAACTTTGCTTGAAATTCTTAAAACCAAGAAGTTGTACGCCAAGTTCTCGAAATGCGAGTTCTGTTTGCACGAGGTACAATTTCTTGGTCACATCATTAACGTTAACGGTATTCAAGTGGACCATGCTAAGATTGAATCTATCTCTAAGTGGGAGGTCCCGAAGTTGCCAACCGAGATCCGAAGTTTCTTAGGTTTGGCCGGATACTATCGTAGGTTCATTGAAAACTTTTCTCGTATCGCCATTCCCCTAACTTCACTAACTTGTAAGAACATCAAGTACGAATGGGGAACGAAGCAACAAGAGGTGTTTGATATACTTAAACAAAAACTCACTCAAGCACCTATCTTGGCTTTGACAGAAGGTACTGAGGACTTTTTAGTCTTTAGTGATGCATCTCACTCGGGTTTGGGATGCGTACTAATGCAACGCAAGAAAGTAATCGCTTACGCCTCTCGACAACTCAAGGTACACGAAAAGAACTACACGACTCATGATCTAGAGTTAGGCGCCATAATCTTTGCACTTAAGATATGGAGGCACCATCTCTATGGAGTAAGATTTACCGTGTACACTGATCATAAGAGTTTGAAACATATATTCGATCAAAAAGAGCTCAACATGCGCCAACGGCGATGGATGGAAACTCTCAACGACTATGATTGTGAGATCGTTTATCACGAAGGTAAGGCCAACGTTGTGGCCGATGCCTTGAGTCGTAAAGAGCACGAAAAGCCAAAAAGAGTCCGAGCGTTAAGGATAGAAATTCAAATCGATCTTATCGAGCAAATCAAATTGGCCCAAGCTCAAGCGATTAATGAAAACCAAATCTCCGACGAAAAACGTAACGGCACCATTGACTCGTTAGTCAAGGGTGATGATGGTATCCTTAGACTCGGTAATAGGATTTGGGTACCAATCGTAGGAGGTTTGCGTGAGAAAATTTTGAACGAAACTCACAAATCTAAGTACATGATGCATCCCGGAAGTGATAAGATGTACCACAATTTAAAGGCAAACTATTGGTGGAACGGAATGAAAAGGTATGTCGCTTCGCATGTTGCGAAATGTTTAACTTGTTTGAAAGTCAAGGCTGAACATCAAAAGCCCTCGGGATTGCTTCAGCAACCCGAACTTCCCGTTTGGAAATGGGAGTTAATCACTATGGATTTCATTACCAAACTCCCAAAGACGACTCGACAACATAATGCAAATTGGGTGATTGTGGATCGATTGACAAAGTCCGCACACTTCACACCCATCAATGAGTCGTACTCTATGGATTGATTAGCGCATATCTATGTAAACACTATTGTCGCTTTGCATGGAGTACCGCTGTCCATAATATCTGATTGAGACAGTCTTTTTACGTCTCATTTCTAGAAAAGCTTCCAACAAGCTCTTGGTACGAAACTTAACCTTAGCACCACCTATCATCCACAAACCGATGGGCAAAGAGAAAGGACAATCCAAACGTTGGAAGATATGCTCCGCGCATGTGTGATAGACTTAGGTGGAAATTGGGAGACCATTTACCCCTAATGGAATTTTCGTACAATAATAGCTATCGTGCAAGTATTCAAACCGCACCATTCGAGACGTTATATGGTCGAAAGTGTAGGACGCCCGTGTGTTGGTCTGAAACCGGAGACAATCAGTTATCTGGACCCGAGATAGTCCAAGAAACTACCGACAGAGTACTCCAAATCCGTGAACGACTTAAGACGGCACGCGATTGCCTAAAGAGTTATGCCAATGTCCGTCGTAAGCCGTTAGAATTTATTGTCGGTGCAAAGTGTTATTGAAAGTCTCACCTTGGAAGGGCGTTGTTCGCTTCGGCAAGAAAGGAAAATTAAGTCCTCGATTCGTTGGACCTTTCGAGGTACTTGAACGAATTGGCACTGTTGCATATCGATTGCGACTGCCCGAGAAAATGCAAGGGATACATGATGTATTCCATGTTTCGAATCTGCGTAAGTGTTTGGCCGGCGAATCTTTGGCTATGCCATTAAAAGACGTAGAAATAAACGAAAATTTAAAATTCGTAGAACGTCCAATTAAAATTGAAGATTCGAAAACAAAGAAATTGAAAAGAAGAACTTTGAAAATTGTGAAAGTTAGATGGGACTTGCGTAGAGGGCCCGAATATACTTGGGAACTTGAATCAGAAATGAGAAAAAAATACCCCCAACTATTCTTACAGAGCAATCTCGAGGATGAGATTTGTTTCAAGGTGGGGAGGATATAACAACGTGAAAATTTCAAGTTCAAGGTATCAACTTTCCAAAGTCTAGGGACTAAAATTGCCAAAATCAAAACTTGAGGGTTAAAAATGAAAATTTCGTTTTCCTGACCCATCGCGCTACGCGATGAGTCAGAAGAGACTCCCATCGCGTACCGCGATGGGGTGTCTGACAAATTGTGACACGTGTGCCACGTGGCACACGGTGGCACCATGTGTTGTCACGTGTCACCACGTGGCAACGCTGCCGCCACGTGTTGCCACGTGGAGCGGTGCCTACTACGTGTCGACACGTGGCAGACCTACCCTCTATGTCATCAGGCCTATATCGCGGTACGCGATAGGCCGGCTCAAGGACCCATCGCGTACCGCGATGGGGTCCAAAATATTGTCTATAAATAGCAGCCAAGGGCTGCTCATTTTCACTCATCCAACACAGCTCTCACTTCTCTCTAGTCTCTCTCTAAAATCCCAACAAAACATATAAACGATTTCATCAATAAGCATGCCCCGATTCCTCAAATTCCATGTCAAACGTTTCCTTGAAGGTGCGTGCCACCCTCCACCCACATACAGCCAAGATGGTGTTTGTTCTCGAAGTTCGTGCTTACAAGTGTTGAAGATTTGGCGATTCCTCGATTTGCGTGTCGAGAAAAGTAAAGCGGCGTCGGAGTGCTACTCAAGTCCCTTGGATTTCTATACGCCACTAAGGTTAGGCGTAATGGTGAATTCAATATAATTTAATATTATATTCAAGGCTTAAGCCTTAAGTCGAGGTTAGACTCGATACCTCGATAAAAGAAAGAAAACATAACAAAGAAATGAATGAAAGAATGATTAGTGAATATTATTATTACATATATATGTGTGTAAGTATATATGTATATATTTTTTGTTATGAATATATTATTTAATGAATAAAGAGTATTCTTAAATAATAAAAGAAAATGATTACATTTCTTGAAGAAGAAGAAACGTCGGGTTTCTATATAAACTAAAGGTTTATAATTTACTTTTAAACTAGAGGTTTTCAAGTAAATAAGAATTGAACTAAAGATTCAATCGAGGATTGAGATATAAGACTAAAGGTCTTAAGCCGGATCGTGTATCCGACTAACAAATATTTATACTCGTACTATAGGTGCGAGATAAAGAAAGGGAAAGACCCTTGGACGGTGAGTGAAGCCGATCCTAAAGAGACAGGGTGAATACGCCCCCAAACTTTTAAACTTGTTTTCAAAATGAGTCAATTTGTTTTATGAAATTGTTTACAAGGAACTATGTGTTCCTAAAACCATTATAACTATGGGTATGAACCTAGTCCTCAGGCTGTGGTATACATATGTCTGGATCCTTACATAGGTGGTACTATGCGATGTATGGGCATGATCGCACCACCCTTTGTCGTAGGACGCTCTCCTGTAGGGAGTACGACCGTTGTGTATATTTACAGGTACTTAACTAAGTCGAACGCTGTGGTGTTTGTGAGGTGACCTAGTGTAGAAGCTCTAGTTTATAATGTGTTATTTAACTTTGTTATTCCTAAGCCACGTTGGGCAGACAGGCGAGTCTCGAGGGGTAATAAAGTAAAAGAAGTTATTTTGCGTCAGCATGTTCACCAGCATTCGTTGCTGACGTATTTTCTTAAATTTTGCAGGTGAACAAGATTAGCGCTTGGATGAGTCGAAGTGCTATATATGAATCCGATGGCTCAGATCTTTTGTTAGAACTTTAATATATGGTGATGGTTTTGTAAAACATAAACAATTAACCTTTTTGTTAATTTAAACGGGTATTTTATAATCCCGTCTTTTTTATATATATATAAGTTACATTTTCGATCCTTAAAGATTTGTAAGTCTTCCGCAAACTAACGCAACTCTGATTTATTTACAATTACGATACCCACTGTTGGGTCACGCTCCTAGGCCTAAGATGGGGGTGTGACAGTTAAGATGACATGACACTTTAAATATGCATTAATCACTCCTAACTGTTGTTAAGTGTGTTAAAAAGACCCACGAATTGTGCTTTTCACGGGTTAAAAAGAACAATATGTATTAATTACTAATTGATTTGTTATTTTAATTTGGGTTAAATGGTTTAAACCATTTCCTTTGGATGACATAGAGTGAAAGAGAAACAAATGAGTGATGTGGAGCTTATGTGGAATTAAGATGAGTTAGAGCATACCACATAATCTTAGTATTAACAAACTTAGGGCCATGTGGTATACTCTAACCTCAACATAGGTTAAAATAACATGACATTTTAAAGATGGATTAAACCACTCCCCACTTGTGTTAGATTTGTTAAAAAGGGACCTTGGATTATGATTTTATTGGGGTTAAAATGCAAAGAACAATATATTAAATTAACAATTAATAGAGATGAGATGAAGTTAAAAGGATTAAACAATTTCCTTTGGGTGAGATGGAGTGAAAGAGAGAGAAATAACTGCTATTGTGCTTATGTGGAGTTAACATTAACCAACACACCAAAATGTTACAATTGATTAATCATCAAAATAATTTACATTAAAACAAAACACAACTAATATAATATTCAAAAAAAAGTTTTGTGGCACAAAACTTCTAAATTATACTATATTTATAATTAGTGTCATGGTTTTAAAAAACGCCGTTCGAGGCGGTAAGAAAACGAATTTGAAGCGGCGCCTCAGGGGATAAAAATAAGCGTACGCCTCTTCATAGCTGAGGCGAAAAAAACGGTCGAGGCGGAAAGTACGGCTGAGGCGTAAGAGGCGGGAAAACCGATTTTTTGGCGGTAAAAAGTTTGATTGATGAGGAGGACGATATTGAAGTAATTTCAGTTGAGGAAGATGATCTTGAGGATGACCAGTTTCATGCTATTTGAATTTCATTAAAAACTTTTTGTGTTTTGATGTTTTAAACTTTTGTGTCGGGTTTCAAACTTGTCTTTTATTATGGTTTAGACTTTTGTGTGTTTTTCATGACTAGTGAATCTGATGATGAAATTATTTTGGAAAGTTCTTTGTTTGATGTTAACTATTTTTTTAATAAGATATATAATTTTTATATTTATTTTTAAATCCCGCCTCGAGCTTACGCCTCGTTCGCCTCGAGGCTTACGCCTCGTGAGGCTATGGGAAAACGCCTCGAGGCGCGATTTCGTACTTTTAAACCTTGATTAGTGTTTATATCGATACTTTCTTATATTCTTTCATGCGTCTGTCCTAAAATGTTTAAGGGGTGGCTTTGTTGGTGAATCACTGCAATAAAGATTGGCACATGAGACTGAAAAATTAGTCTCTGATACTATCAGCTACTACTCACTAACATCAATCGCAAAAAAAAAAATTAGTCATCAATAATATTTGTACCTAATCAGTCCTAGATAGTACGTATTCAGGTGTAACATCCTTAATATTCTAATAATAAATAAAGAAAGTTGTGTTAAATTGTCGTGTGTTAAATAATATTATTAACTAGCATCTAATTAGGAAAAGATCATGGACTTGGACTAATTAAGATGGATTAAAGGGAATGGGCCTTAGGTCCATGGGCTTTAAGGGATATAAATACCCCCTTAAACCAACGTAAAACCCTAATCCTCATTCCATCTTTTCATAATGCCTACACACTAAAAAACACACACATATCACTACACCATATTTACGGCCGAGAGTGACGAGAGAGATTTGACACCAAACGGACGCTATCTTATATTAGATCTTTATTACACGAGCTATATACAAGATCTAGAGTTCATAAACAAGATAAACGAGATCCAAACGAGCACTATAGGTATGTTCTTGACCCTTTAAAGTTTACGTATTAATACGTGTTTAGCCTTGGAACTTAGAACGAGAATAGATCGGGTATAAACGAAACATAAAGTTGTAAACTTGAGGCTAAAACGAAGCTAATGAACCCTTAAACCTAGTATCGAATGATTCTAAGCTTAAAGGTCCAAGCTTTATAGTATGTACGGGTTATATGTGAACGAAAATGGTTAGGAAACGTTAGTGGGTGATGTCGAGCCATAACAAGAGTATTAAAAATCGCAAGATGTACGTTAAGGGTGATGAAAATCATCCTGTCGCTGGATAACTTCGCTGTAAGCAACTTCGCCAGTAGGTAACTTCGTTGTAACCAAGTTCGCCAGTAGGCAACTTCGCTGTAAGCAAGTTCGCAAGTAGGCAACTTCGCTGTAAGCTAAGTCCGCTTAATGTTTAACTTCGCCAAGTTAAACTCGTCTAAGTTAAGTTCGCTTAAGTTAAGTTCGCTTACACGTATGTTTGCTTACATTTATGACCGCTTGCGAATACAGGAGAGTTAAAATAATAATTTAAAATCCTAATGTAAAATACGTTAAGACAGTTAATGGAAATAAAATTTTTCCAAGTTGACCTGCCAGCTTAACCCCAGCCAGGGACTCTGCCCCTTGGACCCCGCTAGAAGCTGCCGCCCCTAGAACCCCACTGCCAGGGGCGCTGCCCATGGGCCCCGTTCGTTGTGGGTTATAATTGAATAAGAAACACAATATAGATATCGATAGTTGATTGATACGTGTAATTGTTATACAGTTAGCCGTGCACAACTCAAGAAAGGAATAACGATTAACGGCGAACGTAACCGTGTTCAGGTGAGTTTCTAGCCAATTTCCTTGTTATGTTTTCGGGGCTGTGTGCATACTCGATGTGAATGTTAATACACTTAACTTAAATAGTAAGTGTATGTCTTAATGACGATTGTGATAGTTATGTATGTATGCTTGACAGTACGTGAACGACCTTCAGGTATTGCACGTATTGTTAAGGCAAGTATAGTGTAATATGTAAGATATTTGTATGTGAATAACGGAGTATGTACGATTATGTTGTGTATGGTATTAAATGTATGGATATGATAATGAAAGGTAAGGTAAGGTTAAAGGGTTGCATACCCTAATAATATATGCGAAGGATAAAGGGTTGCATACCCTAATAATATATGCGAAGGTTATAGGGCGTAATGCTCTTTAAAACGTAAGGTAAGTATAAGAAAGAAAGAAAGTACGAAGGTAAGTAAGTATATTATAAACGAAAGTATGAAAGTACGTAGTTATGAATGTATTGTATGTTATATGATTAACTAGAACTCACTTTGCGTAGCTGACTTTTAGCATGCACGCAGGTGAGTAGAATGAGGCAGCTCGCTTGAGGGGGACACGTGGCATTGAATAAGAGGCTGGCATCGGAAGACTCAAGACGTTTTAGTTTAATGTTTTGTTTATTTGAAGGATGAGATGTTGTTTTAAGACAAGTTATGGTTGTTATGAAATGTTTTATGAAAGTTTTAATATTCCGCGAATGTTTTAATTAACTCTGATATTTAGAACTGGGTTTATGAGTAAATCCAACCCAAATGTGAGGCACCGGTAACGGGGCCTTACAAGTTGGTATCAGAGCAAAGTTCGAGAGATTTAAGCATCCTACATGCTTAGACTCGAATAGAGAATGGGATTTAAGTAAGAAAAGAAAGAAGATGCCAGTTCAAGAATGTCATGTGTCACTCAAGCAAGTTCAGTAAAGGTAAAGTGTATGGTTAAATATGTATGTTAATGCTAGTTTAATTGCTAAAGAAAGGATATGTGAATGTTAGGGATAAGATTAATTGCTTGTTCGATTGATTAACTGTTTAGAGTAGAACCAGCACAAATGGACCCATAAGAGGAAGTGTATAAGACACGGAAAGTAACATGATCAGCTAATCCCAGCTGGCCATTGTTATTACCTGTTAGCCTTACTATCCTTGTACTAAATAGTTCCTTGAGTGATGACGTTTGTGTTTTCCTTTCCAGAATACGATGGCTGGATCTAGGGCAGTTGTTGGAGTGGGAGGTCGCACTGGACGTCGTGGTAGGCCACGTGTGGCCCGACAACCTTCTGTGGAGGCAGCTTCTAACACGGGAGAGAAGGAAGCGCAGCTAGAGGAAACCTTAACAACAATGAAGGGGTTCAACTCGATCCCTTAATCCAAGCAGCTATTGTCCAAGCGGTAGCCACGGCTGTGAAAAACATGAATCCGGAAGGGTCTGCTGGAGGCCGTGAAAGAACTGCTGAAGGAGCGGAAGAGGGTGGTTGGAAGGACGACGAAGGAGAGAGGGAGGCCTCGAGTGTGGTAATGTCTATGAAAGTTGATGATAGGAAGAGGGGCCGAGGTGGGTGCAACTATAAGTCCTTCAAGGGATGTTACCCGCCAAAGCTGACTGGTTTGGGAGACGCAATTGCTACTCTTCAATGGATAACCACTATGGACAAGGTTATCCGCATTAGCGAATGTTGTCCTGATAAAGCTGTCGGTTATGCCACCCAATCATTTGAAGATGAGGCGATGTTTGGTGGGAATCGATTGAGCAGAGAAGGTTCCGAGAGGAAATCAAGGCTATGATGTGGGAGGATCTGAAAGAACTGGTTATGAAGAAATTCTGTGCTGACGCCGAGGTTGAGAGCGCGGAGATGAAGTTCCTGAACTTGAAAGCTGGGACGATGACACATCGTGAGTACACCATCAAGTTCAACCGAATGTCTAGGTTGGTGCCCGAAATGGTCAACACCGAGGCTAAGAGAATCAAGTGTTATGTGAGGGGACTGCCACAGAAAGTTCGCATGCTGGTCAGGGCGAATAAACCTGCTACTTTTGACTCTGTTGTCAAACTCGCAGAGATGGTTTATGAGGTTCTGGCTGCAGACGATGTTGTGGTGGGGGAAGAAAAGAAAGACAAGAAGTGGGTCGCTCCTGTTAAACGACCTGGTACCCAATTATGGAACTCCAAGGATAAGAAGCAGAAAGTATGGGAGAAGAGGTCATGCAAGACGTGTGGTAAAATGCACGGTGGTGAGTGCAAGTGGGGTAAGGGATCAGATGATTGTTATAAATGTGGAAAGGCGCATAGGGGAGAGTGCAGAGTAGGGTCAAACGCTTTCTATAAGTGCGGAAAGGTGGGGCACTATGCTCATGAGTGCAGTGAGAAACCGACATGTTTCTGGTGTGGTAAGACAGGCCACATGGCCAGAGAATGTTCCGAAGCAGGGGGAAATGCAAAAAAATATGCTGAACCGTCAAGGCCAAAGACCAGACCCTACATGCTGACTCAAGAACAAGCCAAGCAGATACCCGATGTCGTCACAGGTACGTTTCTAGTGAACGGTGTTTCTACTTCTATATTATTTAGTTTGGGTGCGAACAAAAGTTTCGTAGCCACACCATTTAGTAAATTAGCTAAAATGAAATGTTGCCGAGTGTCTGAAACTTTTAGTAGAAACTGCTAGTGATACCTCGGTTAAAATAATGAGAATGGTTAAGGACTGTAAGATAGAGTTAGAGGGACATGATTTCCCAGTTACGTTGTATGTTATGACCTTAGGAGGGTTCGATGTGGTTTTGGGGATGGATTGGCTGTCTGAGTATGAAGCTCAGATAGTGTGTAAGAGTAGGATAATAAGGTTAAAGTCCTTGGATGGTAGTGCGATGACGGTTTATGGTGATAAGGAAAGCTATGGGCTTAATATCATTTCGATGATAAAAGCCGAAGGATTGTTAAGGCGAAGGTGCGGTGCCTACCTGGCGTATGTTGTCAACGCTACGGCCGAGATACAAGAAATGAAAGATGTTCCTATCGTGTGCGACTACCCAGAAGTATTCCCTGAGGATATTATGGGGTTGCCACCGGAGCGAGAGATAGAATTTCAGATAGATTTAGTACCAGGAGCCCAGCCCGTTGCGAAAGCGCCCTACCGTCTAGTACCATCCGAGATGAAAGAACTGATGTCCCAACTACAATAACTCTTCGACAAAGGTTTTATAAGACTAAGTGTTTCCCCGTGGGGTGTACCAGTGTTATTCGTGAAGAAGAAGGATGGAAGCATGAGAATGTGCATAGACTATCATGAGTTGAATAAGCTTACGGTAAAGAATAGGTATCCATTGCCAAGGATTGATGATCAGTTCGACCGACTGCAAGGTTCAAGTTGGTTCTCACGAATAGATCTCAGAACAGGCTATCATCAGCTGAAGGTGAAAGAGGTAGACATCCCTAAGACAGCGTTTCGGACGCGGTATGGACACTACGAGTTCCTCGTAATGTCATTCGGTCTAACAAATGCTCATGCAACATTTATGGACATGATGAATACGGTGTGTCGGCCAATGTTGGATAAGTCAGTTATAGTTTTCATCGACGATATATTGATTTATTCAAAGAGTGAGTCTGATCATGCTGAGCATCTAAGGGAAGTGTTGGAAGTCTTGAAAGAAGAAAAGTTGTATGCCAATTTTTCGAAATGTGCGTTCTGGTTGCGAGAAGTGCAATTTCTAGGTCACGTGATCAATCCTGAAGGGATTATCGTGAACCCAGCTAAGATTGAGGCAATAACGAATTGGAAGACTCCACAGAATCCGACTGATATACGAAGCTTCCTAGGGATAGCTGGCTACTACAGGAGATTCATCGAAGGTTTCTCCAAGATAGCAGCACCGTTGACCGGTATGACCCGGAAGTCGATAGTATTCAGTTGGAGTAAGTTTCAAGAAGAAGCTTTTCAGGAGTTAAAGAAGAGACTCACGCAAGCTCCAATCCTTGCTTTACCCGATGGTGACGAGGATTTGGTTGTTTGTACGGATGCTTCGCATCGTGGGTTAGGTTGCGCGTTGATGCAACGAGGAAAGGTGATTAGTTATGCGTCTAGACAGTTGAAAGTCCATGAGAGTACTTATCCGACGCATGATTTAGAGATAGCAGCGGTAGTGCATGCCTTAAAGATATGGAGGCATTACCTGTATGGTACTAAGTGTACTATTTATACGGATCATTAAAGATTAAAGTACTTCTTCGAGCAAAAAGAGCTGAACATGAGGCAGAGGAGGTGGTTAGAATTGATAAAGGATTACGACTGCGACATTAAGTACTATCCTGGTAAAGCTAACGTGGTTGCCGACGCGCTAAGTCGTAAGAATGAGGAAGTTCTTGCAACAGTGAAGTCATACCAGCTGATTATGAACTCAAGTCTTTTTAAAGAGATTTTCAAGATACAGTCAGAGGTGCTAGTAGATGAAGGGTTAGTTAAGAAAGAAAGGATTTATGACCAGCAAGATGAGTTGGTGGAAAACACTCATGGTGTTAAGACTAGATTTGACCGTATGTGGATTCCACGCCATGGAGATCTCAAAGGTCGAATGTTAGATGAAGCTCATAAATCAAGATACTCAATTCATCCTAGAGCTACAAAGATGTATCAAGATTTGAAAAGAGACTACTGGTGGCCTGGAATGAAGAATGAGGTAGTAGATTATGTTAGTAAGTGCTTAACTTGCTTACAAGTCAAAGCCGAACATTAGAAGCCTTATGGGAAGATGCAACCGCTAGAGTTACCTGAATGGAAATGGGAACACATCACCATGGATTTCATAACTAAGCTACCTCATACAGCTAAGCATCATGATACCATCTGGGTGATTGTGGACCGTTTGACCAAGAGTGCTCACTTTCTGTCTATACGAGAGGCTATCTCGTCAGAAACGTTAGCAAGCTTGTTCGTAAAAGAAGTAGTGACTAAGCATGGAGTACCATTATCGATCGAGTCTGATATAGATACTCGTTTTACTTCGAGATTCTAGAAGAAGTTCCATGAGGCTATGGGAACAAGATTGAACATCAGTACGGCGTATCATCCTCAAACCGATGGGCAGTATGAAAGGACGATCCAAACCCTTGAGGATATGCTACGTGCTTGTGTTTTAGACTTTGGAGGAAGTTGGGATGATCATCTGCATCTAGCAGAGTTCTCCTATAACAACAGTTACCATTCAAGTATTGGTATGCCGCCGTTTGAGATGCTTTATGGTAGACGGTGTAGAACCCCGATGTGTTGGGGTGAGATTGGTCAGAAAGAAATGGGAAGCCTAGAGGTTGTTCAAGAAACATCATCAAAATTCGATCAGATTAAGGCAAGAATGAAAGCTTCTCAAGATAGACAGAAATTGTATGCTGATAAGCGCGACTACCGATTGAGTTTAACGTCGGTGACAACGTGATGCTCAAGGTCTCGCCTTGGAAAGGGATTATCCGTTTTAGGAAAAGAGGAAAGTTGAGTCCGAGGTACATTGGACCGTTTTAGATTTTAGATCGTGTGGGTGAAGTAGCTTATAAGCTGGATTTACCCGATGAGTTAGAGGGAATTCATTCGACCTTCCATGTTTCCCATCTGAGGAAGTGTCTAGCTGATGACACGTCTCACGTGCCATTAATGGACATCGAGGTCGATGAACAGCTGAACTACGTTGAACAACCGATAGAGATTGTTGATCGCAAGGAGAAGCAGCTTCGTCGCAAGGTTATACCCCTGGTAAAAGTGATATGGAAGCATCGAAAAGAATCAGATGCTAGTTGGGAAGCTGAGGATGAGATGCACAAATTCTACCCTAATCTGTTTAAGTAGATAGTTAGGTTTCGGGGACGAAACCTCTTTAAGGAGGGAAGACTTGTAACATCCTAAATATTCTAATAATTAATAAAGAAAGTTGCGTTAAATTGCCGTGTGTTAAATAATATTATTAACTAGCATCTAATAAGGAAAAGATCATGGACTTGGACTAATTAAGATGGATTAAAGGGAATGGGCCTTAGGTCCATGGGCTTTAAGGGATATTAATACCCCCTTAAACCAACCTAAAACCCTAATCCTCATTCCATCTTTCTATATTGCCTACACACTAAAAAACACACACATATCACTACACCATATTTACGGCCGAGAGTGACGAGAGAGATTTGAGACCAAACGGATAGCTAGCTTGTATTAGATCTTTATTACACGAGCTATATACAAGATCTAGAGTTCATAAACAAGTTAAACGAGATTCAAACGAGCACTATAGGTATGTTCTTGACCCTTTAAAGTTTACGTATTTATAAGTGTTTAGCCTTGGAACTTAGAACGAGAATATATCGGGTATAATATCATCATCATCATACTCAGTATATCCCACCAATAGCAAAGCTATGGTAGGGTCTGAGGAGGGTAAGATGTAGGCAGCCTTACCTCTACCCCATAGGGATAGAGAGACTGCTTCCGGTGAGACCCCCGGCTCGATAGTAGTTTTGCATCAAGCCTTGGACATAAGGCACATAGCACTCAATCATCGGGACACCGGCTGATCGGTGCATGTACCCTTATCTTTCAGCTATCAACGCCACTACATGATGCCTGATTAACCGTCCGTCACTTTTAACGTTATTTTCACGAGATTAGTAAAATAACGTCAAAATTAGTGCAATTTCACTTTTGCCCACCCGAGGGTTCACACATATATACATCATATGTGCGCACCGCAAGCAGGGCTAATATATCGGGTATAAACGAAACATAAAGTTGTAAACTTGAGGCTAAAACGAAGCTAGTGAACCCTTAAACCTAGTATCGAACGATTCTAAGCTTAAAGGTCCAAGCTTTATAGTATGTACGGGTTATATATGAACGAAAATGGTTAGGAAACTTTAGTGGGTGATGTCGAGCCATAACAAGGGTATTGAAAATCGCAAGATGCTTGTTAAGGGTGATGAAAATCATCCCGTCGCTGGATAACTTCGCTGTAAGCAAGTTCACCAGTAGGCAACTTCGTTGTAAGCAAGTTCGCAAGTAGGCAACTTCGCTGTAAATCCAACCCAAATGTGAGGTATTAAATGTAATTGTTATACAGTTAGCCGTGCACAACTCAAGAAAGGAATAACGATTAAGAACGTAACCGTGTTCAGGTGAGTTTCTAGCCCATTTCCTTGTTATGTTTTCGGGGTTGTGTGCATACTCGATGTGAATGTTAATAAACTTACATTAAATGGTAAGTGTATGTCTTAATGACGATTGTGATAGTTATGTATGTATGCTTGAAAGTACGTGAACGACCTTCGGGTATTGCACGTATTGTTAAGGCAAGTATAGTGTAGCATGTAAGATATGTGTATATGAATAACGGGGTATGTACGATTATGTTGTGTTTGGTATTAAATGTATGGATATGATAATGAAAGGTAAGGTAAGGTTAAAGGGTTGCATACCCTAATAATATATGCGAAGATTAAAGGGCTGCATACCCTAATAATATATGCGAAGGATAAAGGGTTGCATACCCTAACGGATATATGCGAAGGATAAAGGGTTGCATACCCTAATAATATATGCGAAGGTTAAAGGGTTGCATACTCTAATAATATGTGCGAAGGTTATAGGGGCGTAATGCTCTTTAAAACGTAAGGTAAGTATAAGAAAGAAAGAAAGTACGAAGGTAAGTAAGTATATTATAAACGAAAGTATGAAAGTACGTAGTTATGAATGTATTTTATGTTATATGATTAACTAGAACTCACTCAGCGTAGCTGACTTTTAGTATGCACGCATGTGAGTAGAATGAGGCAGCTCGCTTGAGGGGGACGTGTGGCATTGAATATGAGGCTGGCATCGGAAGACTCAAGACGTTTTAGTTTAATGTTTTGTTTATTTTGAAGGACGAGATGTTGTTTTAAGACAAGTTATGGTTGTTATGAAATGTTTTATGAAAGTTTTAATATTTCGCGAATGTTTTAATTAACTCTGATATTTAGAACTGCGTTTATGAGTAAATCCAACCCAAATGTGAGGCACTGGTAACGGGGCTTTACATCGAGACTGATATATCAGTCCTAGATATGTCAGTCTCTAATGGTCATTTATTTCGTAGTGAATGTTTATAAACCTTACGAAAAGCAGATAACTTTAAAAAAAGTATATATGATATTATTTATACAAAATAAACTATACTAAAATGTGAAATACGTATAACATAAACCAATATCAACAACGTAAGAATCCTATAAATCAAGAAGCTTCAAATCTCATGTTATTGTTGGGTTCGTAGGCTTTGTTGGCCCGGTTTATTAGTTGAAGTCCAAAGGGCAGACAAGTGTAGGGTGGCTAGACCGAAGCTCGGCTCGGTTTTGATTTCTTGTTCAATAATTTACAAACCCTAACCTAGTCTCTATTTAAACAATGCTATGTACTTGTAATCCTTGGTCACTCAATAAAAGATGTACATAGTTGCCACCCGTGGACGTAGGTCAGTTTAGACCGAACCACGTTAAATCTTCGTGTTCGTTTATTGCTTTCGCGTGTGTGTTCGATTCGTGTTTGCGTTTAATCCTAACAAGTGGTATCAAGAGCTTAGGTTCAGATCACACGAAGAACACATTGTACCAATTTAGTCGTCGCCACCAGATTTTGTGATTTAGGGTTTCGCGACTGTGCATCCGAAATCGCTCGCCCAGTCAGTCACGATTAGGGTTTCGCGAAACAGTTCAGTTATTTGAACGAACATCTTTGTTTATTGCTCACAAATAAAATTTGGTTGCTGGCGTCGTTTGTAATTGACAGAAAGAATAGGAGTTTGAATTGTTTTATTTTTCTTTTGGAGTTCACGCCACCCAATATATTATTTCTTGTGAACAGGAGCTAATATCCACCAAACAAAAAGTTTAACCAAATCAAGGTTTTTTTTCCTTATTTGACCTTCCGTATTGTTATAATTTTTATTATGTGGGCCAAGTCTGGGTACTTTAGCCAATAAATAAATTTGGGTCGGGTCAAGATATTATTATAGCAAAGCACAAGCCAGGAAAATCAAGATTCTATTTTTTTTTTTTGAAGAACCGCCATTGAATAAGAAGAAATCGTTTAAAGAAACGGAGAACCAGTGCCAACCGTGTTTGTCAGGTTTTATCGTTTCAGTTTAAAATCTTTGTTTCTGATTTTCAGTTTGTTATTTGGCTACGTTTAAAATAGGTTGATTATTTAACAGAGTTCAGTAGAACAGTTGTTAAGTTCAGGCTTGTGCCATTGTTGTGTTTGTCTCTGTTTTTATCCAGTTTTTCGTTTAGTCGTTGTTATGGCCGAAGACAGAAAGGTTTCGATACAGAATTTTGGTTGGTGGAAGATGTAGATTGAAGCGCTACTTTTTCAGAAAGACTTGGATGTAATGTTTGAGGATGAAAAACCAGAAAAGTTGTCAGAAGCAGAGTGGAAGAAGTTAGACAAGAAAGCTAGGGCTTGTATTACACTGTCGTTTTCGGAAGATGTGGCGTTTAACGTCATGAAAGAAACCACATCCCGTGGTATGATGGAGGCACTATCCAACATGTATGATAAGCCTTCGGCATCGAATAAAGTCTATCTTATCCGAGAGCTAGTGACAACAAGAATGAAAGAGGGTGGGTCTATTGCAACTCATATTAATAATCTTAATCCGAACCTCTCCCGCTTAGTGTCAGATGACATTAAGTTTGGTAATGAAGTTCAAGGTCTTTTGTTATTATCCTCTTTACCTGACAGTTGGTCGCAAACAGTGACTGCGATTTGTAGTTCGTCTACAAAAATTACTTTTGATGGGATTCGGGATTTAATTCTTGGAGAAGATTCAAGACGCAGAATTTCAGGTGAATCAGCAGGTAACATATTAGTCACAGAAGGCAGAGGTAGGGGAAAACAACGAGGCAGTAGGAGTAGGAAGAGGAGCCAGTCTAGGACTCGTAAAGATATTGAATGCTGGGGTTGTAAAGAGAAGAGACACTTCAGGAATCAGTGTCCGAATGGTAAGAAAGATGTGAGCGTTACATAAGTCAACACTTCAGAAAAATGCCCAGATGATGAGTTTTAGTTCTTAGTGTTGAGAGTAACGTTGATTCTTGGGTGATGGATTCCGGTGCATCGTTTCATGCCACTCACTGTAGTGAAACGATGAAGAATCTAAAGTTTGGGGATTTTGGAAAGGTTCGACTAGCGAACGATGATATTTTAGAGGTTACGGGTATGGGAGATGTTGATTTGATAACTTCAGCAGGTACTTCTTGGACTTTGAAAGACGTGAGGGTTATTCCAAGTTTGAAGAAAAGTTTGATTTTAGTTGGGTAGTTGGATGACCAGGGACACGATGTAAGTTCGGGAATGGATAGTGGAAAGTTGTCAAAGGGAATCTCGTGGTTGCTCGTGGCAAGAAAATGGGTTCGTTATATATGGTCGATATGTCACCGAAAGGAGTGCATCCAGTTTTGGTGAAAGACAAAGTCTGGTTCACAGAATCTCGTGGGCAGAAGAAGGTTCGTTTTGCAAGTTACAAACCCAGAGCCAAAGTGAAGATTCAGAATGAACGAGCTAGGAAGGTTAAATCAGTCAGATGACATTGTGACAGTGGGAGCACAGGTTGTGTTTTAGTTACAGGTACAGGTCGACAGTGGATTAAGAAAACCAGTATTCTAGCTGTAAAAGTCTCTCTAGTGGATTACTTGCTGAATATGGAGAGTGTTTGTTCTCAGGGTATCTCAGGATCCGGTAGTTTGTTTCAGTGGGAGCCGGTAGGGACAGAGAATGATTCAGGGGCAGTTTTAGCCGTGATTGACGTGTTGGAGCTCCGGGGAGCTTCAACGGGCCTTCAGGTTAATTGATGAGAAGGCGTTGGCAACTAGAAGTTAAATGTTTAGATTACAGAAGTACAATCAGGAGTGCAGGCGAGAGTACTCAAGGCCTCCGAGTGAGAGATTGTTGGGTTCGTATGCCTTGTTGGCCCGGTTTATTAGTTGAAGTCCAAAGGGCGGACGGGTGTAGGGTGGCTAGACCGAAGCCCGGCCCGGTTTGGATTTCTTTTTCAATAATTTACAAACCCTAACCTAGTCTCTATTTAAACAATGTTATGTACTT
Source organism: Bidens hawaiensis (assembly GCF_021521415.1). Classification (NCBI taxonomy): domain Eukaryota; kingdom Viridiplantae; phylum Streptophyta; class Magnoliopsida; order Asterales; family Asteraceae; genus Bidens; species Bidens hawaiensis. The sequence continues at coordinate 98,999 of NW_027505172.1, forward strand.
GTAATCCTTGGCCACTCAATAAAAGAAATACCTAGTTGCCACCCGTGGACGTAGGTCAGTTTAGACCGAACCACGTTAAATCCTCGTGTTCGTTTATTACTTTCGCGTATGTGTTCGGATCGTGTGTGCGTTTAATCCTAACGGTTATTAATTTTGGACGTTGGATTATCAGTTTGATGCTATACTTTTTTTTAGAATAATTAATCATTGATACACAAAATTGTACACTTGTCTTCGAAAGGAATACACATAATATTAAAATATGTAAACAAAATTTTCCACATGTAAGTTTGACCTTATTTTTGAGCATCTAATCTTTTTTTAAATCAATAATGGAGAAGCATCTAACATTGTTCTACTATTATTATGATATCATTTTAAGCATTCATCCTATTGTACATCTTTTAACCGTAAGATTCTAGTATAATAACTTGTTTCACATATATATAAAAAAAGTAGAGTGTTGTTAATTTTTAAATTCAATTACTTAATTACTTAACTTATATATGACCTAATTTTCTTTTCACTTTCGACCCGAAAAATTCTAATGGTTTTTAAAGACAGCCTTGATTGTGACTTTATGAATCTCGATGCCTTTTAAGATTTAGTAATATGTTCACTTACCCACGGTAATACACATTTATATCCCCTACCCAGTATGAGACCCGATTATGTTCACGTAACCATGATGATACCCATTTAGGTTCGCGTGCATACGATGATGCTCATATATGTTCGTTCACCTATCTACGTCATACGTGTTTGTGTATAATAACTACAAGCACTTTTGATAATCATAGTTTTCCCGTTGAAATCATATACATATTGTGAATTCAGTCTCAATAAGACCTTAAACCTTTATACACAAATTTTCTCCTAGTCCATACATAATTTTCTCCTAGTTAGTCTTCAAATGATTTATGCATATTGATCTTGACTAGTGTTGGATGCATTTAAGCACGCACTCTTTGTTTATTGTTGCTCGGTGTGCAACCAATTAGGATCTTATGTCAATAACAATGTTGTTTCTTGGGCATACATGATCCAACAATGCACACATTGGTGGGTCCAACCAACTAAAAAAACGAACATCTAGAACTCTAAAGAAAAATCACGATATTCAGTTAACATAAAAATAAAAAATGAAATAGTTACTTACCAAAAGGATGGAAAGAGTAGAAGCTACAACCCAAGTTAGATCGATCCACGATATGCATATTACAGCTTGTCTTCCACAATAGTATGCCGTTACTAACTCTAGCAAAGAACGAAAACCATCAACTGAGATAAGAGATAAAGGGCGAAAGGTATTAAGAAAAATCAAAATACATATATATCATCACGGGGCGTGTTACTATTCATTGAAAACAAACGGTTATCCACTCTGAAAACCATAACTGATAAAAAAAATGTGTAATTTCATTGAAAGAAAAAAAAATTCCAAGCTTACGACATGGATATGATATAGGGACTAAAAAACTTTTAAAAATTTTTTTTTATCACAAAGTAAATATAGTTAAAGCATCCATTCATCCATTTCAATTTCTAAAAAAAAAGATGTGTTTTGTTTTATTGCTGTGTGGGATTCTCACTCTGTTGGGTCATCAAATCAAATCAAATCACATTATGCACACTGGAATTAGAATTTCTTCCCTCCCTAAGGCTGAGGGGTGTGGGGCTTCAACGGGGGCGCTAGAGCCCCTCCGCTCGCGCCCCCAGGCACTAACACCACACCACTGGGGCGCTAACCGGGGCGCTAACGGGGCACTAGCGCGGAAAAACATGCAGGCGCAAGCTGGTTAGCGGGAGAAGAGAGAGAAAAGCACGGGATTTGATGGTTTTTTGACCGTTGGGAGCCGACCAAACCAAAAAAAAAAATATTTTTTCTATATAATTACACCCCATTAAAGCCCCCATTATAGCCCCCCATACCAGGGCCAGGGGCTCCAACGGGGGCTCCAACACCCTCCTTATCCAGTTTCTCTCTCTGCCACACGTCATAATATTATTGGTTGGAGCCCCCACTGAAACCCCCATTAGAACCCCCACACCCCTCAGCCTAATATTAAGTTCCTATGCTATACCATTCCAATTCTAATTCTTTAGCTAATGCTTTGTGGGTCCTCAACACTTAGAAACATCAAACATCACATAAACATAAACCATCAGTCATGATTCTTCTTCTTCTTCTTATTATTATTATTAACTTCTTCTGTTTCTTGATTCACCCTCTTCTCCAACATCCATGGTTACAACAAGTAAGCTCTTTTTCTTTCTTTCTTTATATCATTTCAGGTACAACACCACCCTTATCCTTTCCCTTTGTGTGTGTATGTTTTTATATTCATAATATGTGTCATATTCTTATTATTTAGTGGGGTACTTTTTCATGTCTTGTTTTATGGTGGCAGCTAGAGCTTAGTATCAATATCTTCTTGGCTTCCATTTAATAATATTTTCTTGGATTAAAACTATTTGATCCATTTCCTACTTACATATATCAAGTGAATCCTCATCTGTTGATGATTTTATGTTATTAAAAGCTGTACGAAAATCTTTCCGGTCCGCTTTGAAGTTCAAAACTAAGCTCAGTTGGCACTCAAATGTCAAAATTTGACTAGACTAAAAAGTCAAATGTTGGAGCATGATGATTTTTTGATGAATAAATTACTTAAGTCTCTTCAGATCTTCCTTAAGTATGTTTCAATGGGTCTTAAAATTCGGCATCTTTAGTGCTACTTTAAGCAGTAAAGCTTCATTTTTTACTTGTGACTGCATTGATAATATATATAACTTCATTTTTGCTATTTCATTTACAGATTTATCAAAGAAACGTAAAGAGGCCCGTCATATGGAAGTTAAGCCGACTCGTTCATATGGAACATGCTACTATTGTCATCCACATATCAAGCTTATGGCGCACGCCATTATTCTACTTTTGCTCTTGACCCACTGTTGTTCTCAACACAAACCGTTTGATGAAGGTACATTATTAGCTTTGTTAATCTCCTTATATTTTTCCATGCTTCAAAAACCAATCTTGTTACTTAGACATAATGATGTTTTTTTAGTTCAAGCTTTGATCAAGCTTCGGAAGGAACTAAACGACACAAATGGAAGAATTAAGGATTGGAGTGCCTTTCTAGTTAGCCCTTGCTATAGTTGGTCATGTGTCCTTTGTGATCAAAGAGAAGGACATGTCATATCCTTGTAAGTTTATCGTTTTCTCACTAACTCTAGAACGGGTGAGTTGAGTAACGGGTCAAACTTTGCTACATTTCACATGTGAAACTGACCTTAAACTTTATGCACTGATTTGCAGGAGCCTTGGTTCCATTGGTTTCACAGGGATGCTATCAAGTTCAGTAACTAAATTGAAGTTTTTAACCAACTTGTAAGTTTGATAATTACAAACCATTACCGGTATCATTTATAGGTTTCACCTATTTTTGAGGGTAAAAACCATTTCCCGTCATTTAAATATATACCGACTGTACCTAAACTAATTCCAAGCATAAAAACATTTTTATTTGAAAAGTTGTAACACATTAACTCCGTTCACTATTTTAACATTTTCACAAAAATTATTATTTTGTCCTTACATCTTAAGAACAAAATGTGAAATTTTCATAACTCTTTACTTTTTCTATCTTTTACTTTTTTTCCCTTTCTTTTACTTTCTTTTATTTCTTTTTTTATTCTTTTTCTCTCTTTAATTTCGTAAAGTTTAAAAATGTATTTAGTAATCAAGTTACTTATTTATAAAAATATACTTTTATAAAGTTTATTTATTTTCGTGTGTTTAATTAAGTTTCTATTTATTTAATTATTATTATTATTATTATTATTATTATTATTATTATTATTATTATTATTCAAACAACTTAGTTAGTCACTTTATGCATGTAAACATTTCTAGCCGAGCCCAAGTAAATAAACGATTAGGATTTATTAGGGGTGTAAATGAGTGGCATCACTCATGAACTACTTGAGATCAACTTATGAAAGTATAAGTTTGAAAATCTATGTTTGTATAACATGAGAAATAATCGAGCCGTCAGAGAAGAAATATGCAAACTTATATTTTCATGAAAGGCTAGAGTAGATAATATTATATCCTGCAAATAATGATAAAGTACACCAAGGATTTAAATGTGTAATGAAGTAAGTTCTTTCTTGAACATTTATATGCAGGGACTTAAATGATAATAACTTAACGGGCGAGTTGCCCGATCTTAGTAGCTTGGAGAACTTACAATATCTTATGCTAGCACGGAATAAGTTCACCGGCTCTATTCCAACCTCTTGGGGTCAACTCTCCAATCTTAAATATTTGTAAGAATATTTTATGATTATGAATCCCTTTTTCCTTGTAGTTAATCAGTGTGATTTGACCATATCAACATATATATAAACTATATGCATCACTTTCGTAGTCAATGATTTTTGTTTGACTTTTGATGGTCAAACAAATGTTATTCTGGAATATGAATTTGTTTCTAGAATTTTTACTATACCTTTTGATATGGAAAATGAACATATTTGATGTCAATGAGCTAGACTGATGTTCACTTTGACTTTGACTTTGACTTTGACTTGTATAGTTGTATGTATGAATTAATGTTTCCTTAAGATTTAGAATTATGTTCATTGTCGTTATCGAATTGTATCTGCATTTTGCAGGGATCTGTCGTCCAACAATCTAAGCGGAAAAATCCCTGAAAAGTTATTCTCAACTAGTGTATTCAAGTATGCAATCTTGTTTTCAAATTATATATTTTGGTCAACCTTGCAAATTATTAATGCTTATAGTAAATTTTGATAGATCAATGTGTTATTCAGTTTTACAGGAACATCCCTTGAGTGTGGCAGGACACTGCACCAACCTTGCGTGTCGACTTCATCTGTTTCAGGTCCATTTTCTTTGTTGGACATCATTAACCTGAGATTTTCAAAACTAATTAAAAAATGTCTGACTTGAATCGGATTTTGACTCTTTTTTTTCACAGGTTCTGCTAAAAAGTCAAAACTAAAGTTCCTTACGGTTGGCGCAAGCTGTGCTGCAGTGGTCCTTTTGTTGTTTGGGGTGATCTTTCTATACCGGTTCAACCTTAAGCGTAAACTTAACCAAGATGTCTTTGTTGATGTGGAAGGTTTGTTGTTCATGTACTTGCAAATTGATGTTTACATGATACATTTGCTTTATATACATGTTGTTTGACCAAGAAAGTCAAAGGTTGACTCCTAGTTGCATAAAAATTAACCTCTATAATATACTATATAATAAATAAATGTGGGCCCGTATCAAAAGCTAAAAAGCTATCAGTTTTGACCTTGTTTTGACCTGAACCCATTTTTACTCATTAACAAACCATTTCATATATTATTTATTATAGGTGAAGACGACAGTAAAGTTTCCTTCGGGCAACTTAGAAGATTTTCATGGCGAGAAGTACAGCTGGCAACCGACAACTTTAACGAAAGCAATATTATAGGACGTGGAGGGTTCGGGAAAGTTTATAAGGGTGTTCTCGTAGACAACACAAAAGTTGCTATCAAAAGACTCGCGGATTATCAGAGTCCAGGAGGCGAGGCTGCATTCTTGAGGGAAGTTCAGTTAATAAGTGTTGCAGTTCATCGTAACCTCCTAAGGTTGATCGGCTTTTCAACCACGTCATATGAACGAGTACTTGTCTACCCTTTTATGCAAAACCTTAGTGTTGCATATCACTTACGAGGTATATACTTTACATACATATTTCTTTTTAAGTTATTAGTTTTTACTAATTACTTTTAAGCTAAAAATAAAAAATCTTTTTATTTCTGATAGATTTAAAACCAGGAGACAAAGGTTTGGATTGGCTAACAAGAAAACGAATAGCATTTGGTGCAGCCCGTGGTCTAGAATATTTGCACGAGCACTGCACGCCTAAGATAATTCACCGTGATCTTAAAGCCGCAAATATCCTTTTAGACGATGATTTTGAACCGGTTTTGGGGGATTTTGGGCTAGCAAAACTTGTGGATAACCACCTCACTCACATTACAACACAAGTACGTGGAACCATGGGACACATTGCTCCAGAGTATTTGTCGACCGGGAAATCCTCAGAGAAGACAGATGTGTTTGGATACGGCATTACTTTGTTAGAACTCGTGACCGGACAACGTGCAATAGATCTGTCTCGGCTCGAAGATGAGGAAGATGTTCTCCTTCTTGATCATGTAAGCATTTTATATATAGAGAGGGAGGTTTCCACTATAAACACCCAAAAAAATGTGCAACATATATAATAATCACGTAACATATATGCACACAATAGCGCAAACTTATACATAATCACGCAACATTTACATACATCATAATGAACTTTAAAAAAATCTTGTATTTTTAAATATAGCAATATTAATTATACACAAGTCAAAAGAAATAAAATGCTCGATTTTATGGTATATTAAAAAAAATAATATGAAGCATATAAAAGTTATATGGGTTTGAAAAAGTTAACGGAACTAGACTAAAAGTTAAGAAATGCGGGTTTTTGTTTTTATCATAAATTTTCAACTATTACATAGTGTCACCTTCTCTGTCCTAGTCATTAAGTTATACTTAACACGGGTCCGTATTACTCTGTGCGTTTCGTAGTCTTTTCAATATTCGTATTTGATCATATACTAATTAGTTGGTGCAAGTAACTTCAGATCAAGAAACTGTTAAAGGGGATGAGGATTAGCGACATTGTGGACCCGAACCTGAAGGTTTATGATGCAAAAGAAGTGGAAACGATGCTTCAAGTGGCGATGTTATGCACCCAAGGGTCACCCGAAGATCGTCCCAGAATGGGAGAGGTGATCAACATGCTACGCGGACAAGGGTTGGCAGAGAGATGGGCGGAATGGGAGCAAGTGGAACAAGTTAAAAGTCAAGAATCGACTCGTATGTCGCACCACTTTGCTTGGGGAGAAGACTCGACACAAGATCAAGAAGCTATACAATTGTCACAAGCTCGGTGATTAAAACTTGGAGCTCATTACTTGCATGAGATTTTAATACTTATATAGACATAAACGCCTTGTTTGCTAACATTTGTGTTTTTCTTCTTTTTTTTTTTTCTAAATATATGAATTTGTAACATTAAACTATATTGTGATAACCAGTTTGATGGAACCGGTCTAAAAATTAAAATTAGGGATGGTAATGCATGTCTGTTTTTGCACATTGTCACTTGGTTCAACATCTTTAGGTACATATCTCAATCTAGTTTTTGAATGTGATCTACAATTATTATGATACCAGATAGAATCACTAAGACTCCACATTATCTATATTACGTTGTGATAAATATAGAAACCAACGTGCACACGACATAAGTTTCTTTGTATATGGTGAGCTAAAATGCGATGCGGTATAAAATTTTAACCTTTCTATAAAATCTAGAAAATGTAATGTATAGTAGTTTATTACCTAAATGACTTTAAAAAAAAAATTAATATGGCATCACGTAACTTAAAAACATTTCATTTACACATAAAAAGGCATGTTAGGGTGATCGATGTCGAATGGCCAGTTAAAAATAACATTAAATAGGTGTCATATTCACTTTAAACTAGGTAGGGAAACTAGTGTGTCAAACCACTAAAAGTAAGTTGTTAGTGTATCTTGTAACCAATTTTAAGCATTTTAAAGTTGATCAAGTTGTTAGTGTATCTTGTAACCAATTTTAAGCATTTTAAAGTTGATCAAGTTATGATGTAGCAGTTTTGAGTGCTGAACACACTAAAAATGATTGGTTGAGATAAGCGAGAACTTGAGAAGTTTGTAAAAGTTAATAAGACTAAGGGGCTGTTTGGCAACTTCTGAATGGGTAAGTGCTGAACCAGTAAGAGGTCTGAATCATTAAGTGCTGAACCAATAAGAGGTCTAAATCATTAAGAGCCAATATAATGTTTAAACATTCAAAGACAAATGTCTGACCAATTCAGATAAGAGGTCTTAACCATTCAGACTCAGTATAATGCTTACCCATTCAGAGGCAAATGTCTGAATGATTCAGAAATTTGTTCGCGAAACAAACAGTCTGAACCATTAAGTGCTGAACCAATAAGAGGTCTGAACCATTAAGAGCCTTATTAAGAGCTAAACAAACAGCCCCTAAGTCACACTAGAGGTGGACCTATGGCTTAGCCACAGGGGTCGCCCGACGTCTGTGAAATTTTTATTTTTATTGTTATATATACGGTAAAATTTGGACCAACCCATGTAAAATTTTAACACTGACCCATGTTAATACTAAGAGAAGGAGAAGAAAAGGCGAGCTAGAGAAAAAAATCCCGACAATGATCACGGCGTCATCAACACAAATGAAATGAAGAAGATGAGCTATAGTGTCTATTTATTATTTATTTTATAATAATTAAATTGAAAATAAGTCTACCTAAACATTCGCCCCTTCAACTTAAAGGATATACAAATAGATACTTAAACTTTGTATATTTAATTATAATAGTTGACGCTAACTTTTTGTTCACCCAATTTTAATTTATTTAGAGCATTCTCAACTTATCCTTCATCCCAATCTCTATAATTACACTAAAAAACAATACATCTCTCTCTCTATACTGCTCAATTAAATAATATTATTTATACAATTATCATTACAGTTATCTCTCTCCTCTGCTCACAATCAATTCAACAAATATTAATAAATAAATAGGGGCGATCTTTGTTTCCCCAAATTTACAAAAAAAATCACTATATTTTCTCTCTCCACCCTATAATTTACACTCACGATCACTCAAAACTCATCCTATCATTTGCAAATCTCCCTCACATAAATATGAGGGATATGATGAGAATGCTCTTACTAGTATACTAGGATATTGGCCCGTGTTACACACGGGTGGAAAATATTTCAAACGTCATATATAATAATTTTTTACCGTGTTCTCTACAAAACAACAGGATGTAGGAAACATATGTATAAATGGTGAAATGAGAAACGTTATAAATATACAAATAATTGAATTGCTAAAATAATAGTCATACTAAAAAAGGGAACACAAAATCAGTTATAAATAATTAATTGTGGTCAAAATCGGTTTCAAATTATTTGAAAGGAAATAGTTGGTTATGATTGTGGAAAACATTAAGGTAGTGTTTGTTATGAATGAATGGAAGATGTAATGTAATGAGTCATTCCAAAGAAATGCAAAAAAAGCTTATTTGGTTACTATGCATGAATGAAATAGATCATTCCACAAGGAATGAAACTCCTTCCTTTCCTTGGACTTTCATTCTTTTGTGTATGGGTGTTTTTTTTCATTCCTTTAAGGAATGAAAAAGTCAAAAGAGTCAACAATCAATATTATTATTATTATTATTATTATCCAATTATAGTTATTAATTATATTATTATTATTATATAATTATTCATTATTGTTTTGTATATTTTAATATAACTATTATTATATTAGAACTATTACTATATTATTAATATTAGTTTTTTTTTAAATTTGACGAGTTAACATTTCACAACGCCCATACGTGATTCAACATTGTTACGATTATTTTTATTCAGTTTAAAGTTCCCGTTGCAGTACGATGGTCCAAAAATTAGTTATTATGAATATTCATATTATTATTAAAATTATTTATTTATTTATTTTATTATTATTACTAATAAAAAATTAATAATAATAATAATAATAATAATAATAATAATAATAATAAAGTGATTAATCATTCCATTCTTACATGGTAACCAAACATGACAATGGAATGGTAATGATTTATTTCATTCCTTTGTTCAGTCCATTTCCATGTTCATTCCATTCTCTCATCTATTCCATTACCATATACCAAACATACCCTAATTAGTAGATTATGATTCTAGAAAATATCAATTAGTGAATTATGTGACAATTCTATAGATGAAAACCGGATGATTTGAAAGCCTATGTGAACATTCTAGTTGAAGGGCATGTGAATATTTTCTATTGCTTTAATAGTATAGTAAGATTTACTTTAGTTTGTTACATGGAATATGCCTGCATTTTATTTTATTTCTATATCTTTTATATTTGTTACTGTGTTATTATAATTTTAAACGTAAAGTATCTTTATTTATTGACTATATTATATATATTTTTTCAGTTTCATTTCAAATATTGTTATAAACGGAATATATTTCATCAATAAATAAAGGTGCTTTTATGTAACACCCCGTATTCTAGTTCGGTTAATAAACGAAAGTATGAGTTATTATGAGTCGGGCTAGTGTTGGATTAAATGGAATTGAGTTATGGACTTGGGTTAGAGGAAAAGGGGAAAGACCATGGGCTAAGCCCATGATCCATAAATATATAAACCATAAACACCACTTAATTCCTCATTTACACATATTCCATACACCATTCAAAACACACACTTAAGCCTTCTCCCTAGTCTCCCCTTATCTTAGCCGAAATCAAGAAAGAAACCAACCACCGATCCAAGGTAATGATAGTATGATGCTGTATGAGCTTAAACCCGTTAGATATAATCACGAAACGACGAGCCAACACCGTTAAACTGTTTAAGTCACGAGATCCGGGTGGAATCTGGTATAAACGGAACCTATGATGAGCTTAGGGGTCACCCTAGCTCAGATCTGGATCGAACGAGATGAAAAACGGTGAAAAACGAGTTAAAACTCGTTTTTCTGGCGAATTCGCGGTTTTCCGGCGGCGGCGCCGGAAAGTTAATACGAGTTAAAGAATGTCAGGGAATGTTCTGACATTCCCTGACCTAACCCTAGTTCGCTATAGGAACTTAACGAATTGGAAGGTGATTCGTTAGTTGATTCACATAAGGGAGCACAACGAACTAGCTCTAGTTCGTCTCTGATTCGTTAAGGGAGATGGCGAATTAGATGGACTAGTTCTTTAGAAGAGATAACGAATTAGATGGACTAATTCGTTATATGGACTTGTTCGCTATGGAACTGATTCGTTAAGGTGTCCAGTCGTTAAAGGGTCCAATTCGTTATAGGAACCAGTTCACTAAGATAAGCCAATTCGTTATGAACCAGTAACGAATTAGAAGTTTAACGGAATGACAAGAACAGTCCCTGGACTTAGAAAAGAATAATTTAATTACAAAGAAGCCCTTGGACTTTTAAGTAGAAAATTAATTAATGATTCAAAATGCTAATGGAAAATGTGATAAGATAGTTAATAGAAATTAATGATTCAAAATTTTTATTCAAAATGCTATAGGAACCAGCTCGACCCCAGCCAGGGGCTCTGCCCCTTGGACCTTGCTAGGGACTGCCGCCTCTAGACCCCGCTTCCAGGGGTGCTGCCCCCGAACCCCCGTTCGTTGAGGGTTATAATTGGACTAGAAATACGATATGGATAGTGATAGTAATTAATACACGTAATTGTTATACAGTTAGTTGTGCACAGCTAAAGAGGGGAATAACCATAAACGGTGAACGCAACCGCATTGAGGTGAGTTTCTAGCCCCACTTCCTTATTATGTTTTCGGGGATGTGTGCATACTCGATGTGATAGTTAATACACTTACCTTAAATGGTAAGTGTATGCCTTGTATGATTTATGTATGATGATTGCTTGATGGTGTGAACGATCTTCGGATATTGCATGTACCGTCAGGTGGAAGTTAAGGATATGATTGATATGTATGATGTATGTATGAATATATATGATGTATGAATAATGTATGTACGAAATGTTGATGGTACGTGAACGCTCTTCGGAGATTGCACGCATTGTCAAGGAAAGTATGTGAAAGACATGTATGTTAAAGAAGTACGAATGTAGGGAACCGACCCTAACAGTATCGGCGAACGTAGGGAACCGACCCTAATAGTATCGGCGAACGTAGGGAACCGACCCTAATAGTATCGGTGAACGTAGGGAACCGACCCTAATAGTATCAGCGAATGAAGGGAACCGACCCTAATAATATCGGCGAATTTAATAGAGCAAAATGCTCCTATAGCATATATGTACGAATGGAAGTATTGTGTAAGTACGAAAGAAAGGTTGAAAGTATGAATGTACGTACGCATGTAAGTAAATATGAGGGTGTGTACCTTCGGGTGCATATGTCAGTATGTGAATGTATTGTATGTCACCTGATTAACTAGAACTCATTCAGCGTAGCTGACTTTTAGTATGCACGCATGCGAGTAGAATGAGGTAACTTTCTTGAGGGGGAGCACATGACATGGATTTGAAGACACTGGCATCTCAATGAAGTGTTATGCTATGATATTTAAAAGACAATATTTTATGTTTAAATAATTTTAATGTTCGTTAAGACAAGGATTAATGTTCATGTGATGTAATATTTCGAATGTTTATAATATTCCGCGAATGTTTTTACTAACAATGATATTTAGAACTATGTTAATGAGTAAATCCAACGTCCAAACATGAGGCACCGCTAACGGGGCCTTACATTTTATAAATATAAACAGTTTAATTAGGGAGAGGATTATGAGAGAACTCCTTTTTATGGATAGAACTAGAGAACTAATAATGAAATATTTTTAATTTAATTAAAAAAAATATTTTTAAAATTTTTTTTCTTTCATCCTTCTTATATGTTGTTATTCTTCACTACAAAAAAATATAAAATAAAAAAAATATAAAAAATTAACGAGTATTGCATATATGCAATACACCGACTTTTTTTTATAATGCATATGTGCAATAGTGTGCATTTTGATATTTGAAATAGTGTTGAATAGCATATATATAGTTGTTTGTATTGTATATTTGCAGTAGTGTTATATTATATACAAATATTAAAAAAAAATCGATATAGTGCATATGTGCATTAGTGTTGTATTACATATATGCGGTTATGTGATTTGCATACAATTATTAGTGTCGTATTTGCATATATTCAATAGTGTGTATATAGATAATGTATTTGTGCTGTATTATATGCTATAAAACACTATTTATATATAAAATACACATTAATGCACATACGCATTACATCGACAGCTTTTTTTTTAGGAACAATATCATCTTATTAGAAAGAGGAAATAAAAAAAATCACAAAATAAACTTTTTAAAATAGTTAAAAATAATTCCTTACTAGTTCTCTAGTTTTTTCTTTAAAATGAGTTCTCTCTAGATCCCACCCCTAATCATATATATATATATATATATATGTATATATATACATATGTATATATATACATATGTATATATATACATATGTATATATATATATATATATATATATGTATATGTATATATATATGTATATATATATATATGTATATATATATATATGTATATATATATATATATATACTAGCCATGTGCCCGCGCGATGTAGCGGGGCGTGCACGTAACTTTAGATTTAACGCATAGTACGTGTCGGTACATACGTCACCTGATAACAGTGCACACGTAGCCTAAAATTGGACACGTAACTCGTGCAAAGCCAGTTGTGTGTAACTGAAGATTGAACACGCGTAACCGGATGAGAATGTACGTTGCGGACATTAAAACATTCTTAACCAACACCACACGTTTAATTGATGTCGATTAACGGTGTAGGGTGTTCGGTGTCACACCCTTAAATTTCGACTAACAGAGTTTAACCGCGAGGCGTGTGACATACCAGGATCTAGCTCATATGTTATACCAAACATCCAATATATTATTTAGGTCTCATTCAAACATGAGAAAACAAAAACCAAACCATATAATTTAAAGTTTTGCGAAAGCGTAAAGTAAACTGTTTAAAATAATAAACCACGTGCTCAAACATGCACAACCCATCAAATGTAAACAATGTGAAATAAAAGTCCATGCAACAAGTATGACTCCAAACATAAGCAATCAAACCCGCTCCTTAGCACATCTAGCAACCTGGGCAAGTATAAATACTCAAGGGTCAACACGAGGTTGGTGAGTTCAAAAGTTTTAGTAAAAAGTAGTATATATAGTATATGTAGTATACGTAGAATAAGTAGTATATGTGTAAGTAGATTTAGCACTTTTCAAATATACCAGGGTAGCTAACCCATTTACAATCTACTAGACGTTTGAATCGAAGCTGACTGTCTTTATGCCTTCTTACAATGTTTAAAAAAAAATTCTCGGTTGTCACATCATCCCCTTGTTAAAAGAAATTTCGTCCCGAAATATTAATGATTATTATAGTTTGAGACCGTAACGATTGTTTATTGATAATAAAAGTTAAAATTGTCAAAGCGCATAACAGTATAAAAAGTTGAGAAATGTCTTGCATGAATGATTTTTGTGATGCTTTATGAAATTTGAGATTCATGGTCTTTGGTACGTGTACCGGTTCTACAAAGTCAAAGCAAAAGTGAATATGATTAAGGGGCTAAGATCGGAAGATGATATGGCTGTAGTCCCCACCGTCAACCTACTGTTAGTGTTTATATATAGGGTGTACCACAGCTAACCCACCACACTAATAGAACATTGCAAGTGACTCCTATCACCAATCATTACTTTGCGAATGTGATGTATAACTGAAGGAGAAATAGAATAGTCTGAACTCGTTTCTTAACTTTAGCCCGAAGGATTAGGTGTCTTGTCTAGGGTCGTATCCATAAGAATAATCGCATTGCCGACCAGATGCTTCCACTTTGTGAATTACAGATTTAACAGTTTTGGTTGGTTTCCACATGAGGGTTTTGAAAATGGAGTCTTACGCCGGCTAACAGAGGTTGTTCTTTCCGGTTGGTTGCATGATGGATTTAGTCCTCATAAGTGCGATATAAGATGCTTCAAGTGTAGAGAAAATTTATCGTGTGAAAGAAGTTTCATGTCAAAGTTCCATACCAAGGAAAGAATGTGGAAAAACAAAATGAGAGAGCGCTTATATGTTCCACAAGTAACATTGTTGCAGGAGTTTGATCGATTACTCGGAGTTGTGTCCATACGGTGAAGGTCAGTCAGTGCTGAGTTTAAGGAGTTGAGACAATAGGATTATCTTGTAGAAAATCTGAAGTTAGAGTTTGTTATGATAGAGCATATAACAGGTAAGGCCGAGGGTTGAACATAGGTCAGAGTAGTAGAGTCAAAAGGAAATTCATAGTCAAAGCATAAGGAATAGGGTGTCAGTTTACGAGGCGTTCATCAAAATACGTGCACAAGACAAAGTTGAAGGTCCGACCATGAGATTCTGGAAACGTTTTCAATCAAGAAAGTTTTCTTAACAATGTTTTGATAAGGTTCACAAATTCATGGAAACACTTGTAATAATTAATCAGGATATATAAAAAAAATTCAGTAATGATAGTCTAGGGCTCGTAGTCGTCAGTAACTTTAGATAATCGAGTTTAGAGTTTTAAGAGTTTGTTTTAGAAAAGTGTTTACACAACATAATTCCCATCTCACACCAATGTACCTATAGATTCACGATTACGTTCCGGACCGTACTTGTCAATTTATCTTACTTTGGGATGTTATGTGTTTTCCATTATGTTGTTAAGAAAAGAAGCAATTAGCGTTACTGAGGTAAGGCCAAAATCAAAGGAAGGGGAAACTAGTTCTCGATGACTCCAATGCCTAATTAAGTCCAGTAATTTGTAATTACTGCAAATCCTTGGTGTCACCTAGGGAATTGATGTGTGTTGACTCCTCCCGTGCCTTCTCACCTTTCACTGTTGCTAGATTGGGCCTCTTCTGAACAATTGGTGGTGTCAAAGGACATAACGGGACGCAAAGAAAGACACGGGATAGCATGTTAAAATATATCTTATCAGCTAGGGATGGTGACATGGGAAATATGGGCATACCAGTGACATAGTGTACGTGAATGAAATGTACGTATGTAATGCAATGCATGAAAAAAAAGTACTGATGGGTTGACACGTTTGAAAAACTGTTGTTGAGCTTTAAAAAGGTCATCGACCGGTTTTACAAAAACAAACCGAGTTCACTATAACCAATGGATCTGATACCAATCTGTCACACCTTCAAATTTCGACTAACAGAGTTTAACCGCGAGGCGTGTGACATACCAGGATCTAGCTCATATGTTATACCAAACATCCAATATTCAAAATATTATTTAGGTCTCATTCAAACATGAGAAAACAAAAACCAAACCATAGAATTTAAAGTTTTGCGGAAGCGTAAAGTAAACGGTTTAAAATAATAAACCACGTGCTCAAACATGCACAACCCATCAAATGTAAACAATGTGAAATAAAAGTCCATGCAACAAGTATGACTCCAAACATAAGCAATCAAACCCGCTCCTTAGTACATCTAGCAACCTGGGCAAGTATAAATACTCAAGGGTCAACACGAGGTTGGTGAGTTCAAAAGTTTTAGTAAAAAGTAGTATATATAGTATATGTAGTATACGTAGCATACGTAGTATATGTGTAAGTAGATTTAGCACTTTTCAAATATACCAGGGTAGCTAACCCATTTACAAGCTACTAGACGTTTGAACCGAAGCTGACTGTCTGTATGCCTTCTTACCAGGTATATCACAAAACACCGGCGCAAGTATGTTAGGACAATTTACACCCGACCGACCTCCAGTCGAGTTTTAGCAGGTGGGGTTTGTCAAACCCAGTAGTACTACTTAAATTTCCCCGCGATCCCATCCTAACGGTTCAAGGTATGTAAGGACTTTAAGTGATATGAGGGCATCTAGTATACACTTGTGATATATAAGAATTACATAAATCCATAATAAGTTGCTGCGTTTTCACGTCCGTGTTTTCAATCCAGAAAACATGTATAGGCAAATGTTTTGTGTTTTCAATCCAGAAAACACGTATACTAAAATAGTTTAGTGTTTTCAATTCGGAAAACATGTATACAAAATAGTTTAGTGTTTTCAATCTAGAAAACAAGGAAAATGATTGATGTTTTCTTTATAGAAAACAAGTATTACGAAAATAGTTTTGTGTTTTCTCTCCCGAAAACAAATTGGAAAAAGCATGAACTCACCTGGTGTCGCGTGTAATAGACTTTTCTCAAAGCCAAAAAGATGCACTTGACTCGCTAACCATTACCTAGTACAAGTGTTTAAGTTATGAGAACGTGTTCAACAACACATGACTCTTAAACCCAAGTATGGGCTCACACACAAACAAAAACTTGACACGATGACTCTTTGGTGATAATAAGTAATGCCAACTGTACCAAAAAGTCTTAACAGGTATTCACACATCATATCATGACAATTAAACCAGATATTTATCATACAACTCAACTTATGATCATTCAATTCACGAGACAGATTATGGCATGTATAAACAGATTTTATTCACTAAGTAAAACTTAAGGATAAACTATGAAAAATTTACCACAGTAGCATATAAGAAGTAGGTTTCTCAAGCAATTTTTAGTATATTTTCTCATGCACACAAAACTCACAATAATTCAATCATTGAAGATAGGTACAAACAGTTCAGCAGATTGCCCAACGATAAGTTGTTTCATGGTTCTCTCAACTCATTTTTCCAAATTGTTCAAGGACAATTGGGTTGTCTTTTAGACCCATAAATCTAAGTTCTAGAAGTGGAACCAACTCATTTGGATTTGTTAATCTCAAGTAATGATGTCGGGAAAACAGACCAGAATTTTAATTCCCGCATCAGCTTTGACACATGTTTTTGTAAAATCATAAAAACTATTCAAAACTTGTCCAAATATTACAAAATTTACCTTTATGGAAACTAGACTCAGAATAATATATCCTAGAATCAAGAATCGATCAATAATCATCGTTTAACATCAAGTTAGAAACCAATCAATAAACGAGAACGAATCTGTCAGCAAACTGTTATCATCAAAACTCAAACCCTAACATGTTTATGTCATATCTAGGGTTCTAATTAATCAATTAACATCATAATCATCAAAATTACAGAGATTTAACATCTAGGGTTTCAAAATAATTAATCAAAAACATGAAATCAATGCATAAAACTTACCAACTAGCATTAGGAATAATGAGAATCAGTTAAAGACACCACCAATTGCAAGAATTGAGATTAAATTGAAGGACTTGTGTGTGTGTGGTGTGTAGTTTGTGAGAGAGGCAGAGGGGAGGAAGCAGGGTCGACATCTGGTTAGGGGGATTTAGGGTTTAATTATTTTACTTAATGTAATTTAATCAATTTTACAAGTATGGTCCCTGTTGAAACAAGTTTGGCTTTAAACGAGCTTTTTAACAACGAACCTTGTCACAACAAATCATTATGACTAAAATACTAACCCATGTTTATAAAATAAAGTCTCATTTTGTGACACCCGGTAAATTCCCAATCCCTTAAACCAAGTAATCAACCTAAATATTAGGTAATTGTTATATGCGCCCTGCGCGAGCGCGCCATATTAGAATCAGCGCGTGCATTTGTTATGTGCGCCCTGCGCGAGCGCGCCATGTTAGTCAGCGCGGGCATATTATGTGCGCCCTGCGCGAGCGCGCCATGTTAGTCAGCGCGGGCATATTATGTGCGCCCTGCGCGAGCGCGCCATGTTAAGAACCAGCGTGGGCATATATTACATGCGCCATGCGCGAATGTTTTGGCTTTATGTTTTCATGTACCTTAACGTTATGTTGTCTAATGGGTTGACCATCCCGCATGATGCTAAGGCGGGTGCATCCTAAATCGTTTATGCGCGTGCGGAAGGGAACTAACCTCCCCGCATGGCGGGAACATTGAGAGCTAGTTTGTCTGAAGCTCCAAGATGGAATTGACTTCAACATAACTGATCACTATTTTGAAATACCAAGACCACCTGGAGAATCTACAAATAAAACTCAATGTCCTAACTGCGAGAAGGTTACGCACCTACCCGCAGCAAAGAAATGTCCTTCACGCAGAAAGCTATGCGCACAAATTGATACGCACAGAACACTTAGTCTATTCTCCAGACGTAAGGAGATTACTCCCGCCCAAAAGGAAACAGTAGCGTGTTTCAGAGATTTTCCACTTTTTACTGTACACGGACAAAAGTACCTGAAAAAGCACACTGTAACATGAAAAGTCAACTGTCAGCCACCCTATTCTCACCAACCCCAGACCTGCATGTCCTGACCAAATCAAATCAAAATCTTTTATCCACTACTCCACTTTTAAATAAATAATAATAATTTCCATACCTTATCATCATTACACCTAGATATGAAAAGATTACAATCCCCTAAAGCAAGGGATTGTGTTCCCTTGAGTTTGCCTATAAATATGTAACCTAAACTATCACCCAAAACACACTTCAAACTTCTCTCTTAAGAACTGCAACTTGCACTAATCATCTCCCAAGCATCCGTTGTTTTCGTTTCCGATCCTGTTACCAGGTAAGCCAAGAATATAACCTTGAGATATGCTTTCCAACCCTTATATTCTCCTAATTCTTGATCTTAATATATATACTTCTTGTTACTTAATCGCATTCTAGACCTTCAATTCCGAGGCCAACACCAAAAAAACCCGAATCTCGATTAATCCCTTAACAAGAACCACAGGTGAGTCTCACAGCCCCTATTCTCGCTGTTTTCACTGTTTTTAAACTGTTTTCGGGGCGAGGGACACGTACTTAAATAATGTTTTATCATGGTATACTTACAAGCTATGCAAGCGATTATGTGTTTAAATTTTATTTCATAATGAGCAATGCGAACGGTTATCTAAGGTTTTCGATGTATGTGCGCTAGAACTCGAGTAAGTGATCACTTTACCATTGGAACTCTAAGGGTAGGGACTGCTGGTTTGATCCACCCACTCGTAGGGGTCGCACCTCTTTGCATGGACGAGTGCCTAGTATGGTCATGGGGCAGTACTATGGGTTTGAGCCCGCTCGTAGGGGTCGCGCCTCTTTGCATGGACGAGCGCCTTGTTTTCCGGCACAACGTCTGCGCGTAACCCGCGGGACGGTATTATTCGCTCGTAGTGGCAGCGCCACTTACACAGACGAGCACGGTTTTTCAGATGTGTCCGCGCGTAACCCGCGGGACGGTATTACTTGTTTCGCTCGTAGTGGCAGCGCCACTTACACAGACGAGCACAGTTCCCAGAAATGTTCGCGCGTAACCCGCGGGACGATTTTATCAGAATGTGTTGATAGAACTATGTTTTACCAAGCATGTGTTTTAATGATGCTATCAGAATTATGTTTCAGAATGATTTTTATCAAGATTATGATGCAATACGATTTATCAAGTTACTAAAACTTGTGAACTCACTCAGTTTATACTGATTCAAATGTTTTTACGTGTCTTTCAGGAGATAACTAGGTAGCGCATGGAGTCACACTTAGAGCACCTCACGCTGAACATCTAAAACTAGCTTTTTGGAAGATTTTAGTTCTATCCCTTCGATGCGCGTGGTTGTTCCCGCCGCGCAAGGGGATACGGCGTGGAAATCTTCAACAGTTTTTATACTTGGATGTTTTTATGTAATTTTTAAACAATGTAATGTATTTGTATTAAACATTTCATGCGCAATGAAAATCTTACTTTGAATGTTTGCAATGGCCCGTGCTTAATTATCAATCCCCACTCGCGCGCGCCCGGCTGTTTCCGCCGCTCAGGGCCGGGTGTGACAGATTGGTATCAGAGCACTGGTTATAGCGAACTAGGAAAAGAAGTTTTAACCTAGACTATAACCGTTGGGGAATCGCATGAAATATTTTTCAAAGAAAATATTTTCAAAAGAAACTATACACACACTTAGGAACACGGGTCACACAGTGTCTAGTGAATAAAGATAAAGAACATTATGTGCTCAGAGTAAATGCGCTAAGTTTAATATATTTTCATTCTCTTTTAAAGCGAGAATGCCTCCAACTAAAGCCAAGGGAATTACCATGACACCCGAGGAACTCGCGGAAATAATCGCGCAAGCGATCGCGACACATGAGGCCAGCAAGGCCGAATCAAGTCAGGGTCGTCAGAATGAGACCCCAGAACCCGAATCAGGAGCCTTGGACAAAGGATGCTCCTACAAGACATTCATGGCCTGTAAGCCTTGGCCATTCAAGGGTACCGAAGGGGCCATTGGGCTCTACAACTGGATTGACAAGATGGAGACAGTTCTCTCCATTAGCGGATGTAGTGAGAACCAGAAGGTCCTTTACGCGACCTGCATGTTCCAAGAAGCAGCTTCATCTTGGTGGAAGCTTCAAGTGAAGACCTTGGGGCGAGAAGTTGCTCTTCACAAAACCTGGGAGGAGCTGAAGGAGATGATGATGAGAAAGTTCTGCTCTCGCGCAGAAATCCAGAGTCTGCAGCAGGAATTCTGGAACCACACCATGGTAGGAACAGATATCGACGCCTACAACAACCGGTTCAACGAGCTTTGCCAGTTGGTGCCAGACATGGCAAACACGGAGGAAAAGAAAATCGAGAGGTATATCTTTGGGTTACCTCCTGTTGTTAGGGTTCCGCTCAACGCCGCAGCGCCTCCAACCTTTGATGTGGCGGTAGCGCGGGCCATCACCCTTACAAGGGATACGGTCCGTGCGGGTATGTTAACTACGCGCGGAATCGAGCAGCGAACCTCTGATCCCAAGAGGAAGTGGAACTCTCACCACCAAGGGTCCGACTCCAAGCAACCACCGTTCAAGAAGCAGGAGAGCGTAAGGGCTTACGCGATCCAAGCCGCGGAGCCATCAAGGAAAGGATACAGCGGGCCTCGCCTATGGTGCAACAAATGCAAGTATCACCACGAGGGTGAATGCGCAAGAATCGAATGTGCCAAATGTGGCAGACCAGGGCACAAGACGATGAATTGCCGTGTCAGAGAAGCTGGAGCGAGCGACAACTGCTACGCATGCGGGAAGCCAGGGCATTTTAGTCGGGATTGCCCGCAAAAGGGAAACCAAGCTCGCGGGAGAGCTTTTGTGATCGGCGCGGGCGAAGCTAAAGAAGAGCCGAATGTGGTAACCGGTACGTTTTTGCTTAACGGCCATTTTGCATCTGTTTTATTTGATACTGGCGCTGACCTAAGTTTTATATCCGCTGAGTTTAAAAACTCCCTAGGCCTAGCAAGCAGTAGGCTAGACACGCCTTATACTATAGAACTAGCCAATGGTAGGCAGTTATGCGCGAACGAAAGAACTGAACAATGTGTAATAGTCATGGGAGGTCACGGGTTCAATATTAATTTGTTGCCAATAGACTTGGGAAGTTTTGACATTGTGGTAGGTATGGATTGGTTAGTCGAGAACCACGCGGAAGTTATTTGCCATGAGAAGCAGGTTCGGGTCCCACTGTTGAACGGAGAAACCTTGGTGATTCAAGGGGAAAGAAGGGGAGTTGCGACGAAACTAATTTCGTGCCTAAAAGCGCGCAAGTGCCTAAGGAAAGGGTGCTACACCTTCCTGGCGCATGTAGTAGAGAAGAAAGGAGATGAGCGAAGAATTGAAGACTTACCAGTAGTGCGCGAATTTCCAGAAGTTTTCCCTGAAGATTTGCCCGGATTACCGCCGCCGCGACAAGTCGAATTTCGTATTGATTTAGTCCCAGGAGCTGCGCCAGTGGCTCGAGCGCCTTATCGATTAGCTCCATCTGAGATGCAAGAGCTATCCAATCAGTTACAGGAACTATTGGATAAGGGTTTCATACGCCCAAGCTTTTCACCTTGGGGAGCTCCAGTACTGTTTGTTAAGAAGAAGGATGGTTCTTTCCGGATGTGTATTGACTATAGGGAGCTGAACAAGCTGACAGTCAAGAATCGGTACCCCTTACCGAGGATTGACGACTTATTTGACCAGTTGCAGGGATCCAGTTATTATTCGAAGATAGATCTACGGTCAGGATACCACCAACTTAGGGTCCATGAGGAAGATGTGCCGAAAACAGCCTTCCGAACTAGATACGGCCATTATGAGTTCTTAGTGATGCCTTTCGGGCTAACTAATGCGCCGGCTGTGTTCATGGATCTGATGAACCGCGTGTGCAAACCATACTTGGACAAGTTTGTGATTGTGTTTATAGATGATATTCTGATTTACTCTCGGACCAAGGCCGAGCATGAGCAACACCTGAGATTGATTTTGGAATTGTTGAGGAAAGAAAAGTTGTATGCGAAGTTTTCCAAGTGCGAGTTTTGGCTTAGAGAAGTTCATTTTCTCGGTCACGTTGTAAACGAGAAAGGAATACACGTTGATCCTTCCAAAGTCAAGGCCATCGAAAACTGGGAAGCGCCAAAAACCCCAACTGAGGTGAGGCAATTCCTAGGACTAGCTGGCTACTATCGACACTTCATTGAGAACTTCTCCAAGATAGCTCTACCACTGACCGCGCTAACTCAGAAAGACAAGAAGTTTGTTTGGGGCGAAAATCAGGAAGCGGCATTTCAAATGTTAAAACAGAAATTATGTAGTGCGCCAATTTTGTCTTTACCCGAGGGGACGGATGACATCGTCGTTTACTGCGACGCTTCACATCAGGGACTCGGATGTGTCCTTATGCAGCGAGACAAAGTCATAGCGTATGCCTCGCGCCAACTCAAGACCAATGAAAAGAACTACACAACGAATGATCTGGAACTTGGAGCGGTTGTCTTCGCGCTAAAGATTTGGCGCCATTACCTCTATGGTACAAAGTGTATAATCTTTACGGATCACAAGAGCCTTCAACATATATTTGATCAAAAGGATTTAAACATGAGGCAACGAAGATGGGTGGAGTTGTTGAATGATTATGATTGTGAAATTAAGTACCACCCTGGAAAGGCGAATGTGGTAGCAGACGCGCTAAGTAGGAAGGAGCGAATAAAAACGCTACGAGTCAAGGCTCTAAGGTTGACCATTCGCGCAGATCTCTCTACCCGCATCCGAGACGCTCAGCAAGAAGCCTTGAAACCAGAGTTTGTTAAAAACGAATCCCTTGGGGGTATGATTAAGGATTTGGAGCTCAAAGAGAACGACACTCGGTATTTTGCTAACCGCATATGGGTCCCTCTCAAGGGAGGATTGCGCGAGCAAGTATTAAACGAAGCTCACAAGACGCGGTATTCCGTACATCCTGGCGCAGACAAGATGTACCAAGATGTTAAAGCGCTGTATTGGTGGCCCAATCTTAAAGGCGCCATCGCGACGTATGTCAGTAAGTGCCTGACGTGTTCGAAGGTAAAGGCTGAATACCAGAAACCATCAGGGTTGCTTCAACAGCCAGAAATTCCCATGTGGAAGTGGGAACAAATCTCTATGGACTTCATCACCAAATTGCCAAGGACACCTGGGGGTTACGACACGATCTGGGTTATTGTGGATCGGCTAACTAAGTCAGCGCACTTCCTGCCGATCAAGGAAACCGATAAGATGGAAAAGTTAGCCCGATTGTATATACGAGAAGTAGTTTCAAAACATGGAGTCCCAGTGTCCATCATTTCTGATAGAGATAGTCGGTTCACATCAAGGTTTTGGAGATCGTTACAAGGAGCTCTAGGTACTTGCCTTGATATGAGTACAGCTTATCATCCTCAAACGGATGGGCAAAGCGAGCGAACAATCCAGACATTGGAAGATATGCTACGCGCGTGCGCGATCGATTTCGGAGGTAGCTGGGATACTCATCTCCCATTGGTTGAATTTTCTTACAACAACAGCTATCACACAAGCCTCAAGGCTGCGCCGTTTGAAGCTTTGTATGGGCGCAAGTGTAGATCCCCACTGTGCTGGGCTGAAGTGGGTGACAAGCAAATGACTGGTCCAGAATTGATCCAAGAAACAACAGACAAGATTTTTCAGATACGGGATCGCCTTAAGACAGCGCGCGACAGACAGAAGAGCTACGCAGATATGCGAAGGAAACCGTTGGAGTTTCAAGTAGGGGATAGAGTACTTTTGAAAGTCTCTCCATGGAAAGGAGTCCCCCGTTTCGGCAAGCGAGGAAAGTTGAATCCGCGCTACAATGGACCATTTGAGATCCTGGAAAGGATCGGTCCGGTTGCTTATAAACTCCGTTTACCCGCCGAACTCAGTGGAGTTCATGATACGTTTCATGTGTCCAACCTCAAAAAGTGCTTATCTGACGAAACGTTGATTTTGCCGTTGGAAGAGATTCACATCGACAAACAGCTGCGCTTCGTAGAAGAACCTATAGCAGTAACCGGTTGGAAAGAACAAAAGTTGCGCAGAAGCAAAATCAAGTTAGTAAAGGTTCAATGGAAATCAAGGCGTGGGCCTGAATTCACTTGGGAAAGAGAAGATCAAATACGCAAGAAATACCCACACCTCTTTCAGAGCATGGCTTCTGCCAGCAACATCTCCTAAATTTCGGGACGAAATTTGCTTAACAGGGAGAGAATGTGACACCCGGTAAATTCCCAATCCCTTAAACCAAGTAAT
Organism: Bidens hawaiensis; assembly: GCF_021521415.1. Lineage (NCBI taxonomy): Eukaryota > Viridiplantae > Streptophyta > Magnoliopsida > Asterales > Asteraceae > Bidens > Bidens hawaiensis. Next base: position 124,328 of record NW_027505172.1, read on the forward strand.
CAACCTAAATATTAGGTAATTGTTATATGCGCCCTGCGCGAGCGCGCCATATTAGAATCAGCGCGTGCATTTGTTATGTGCGCCCTGCGCGAGCGCGCCATGTTAGTCAGCGCGGGCATATTATGTGCGCCCTGCGCGAGCGCGCCATGTTAGTCAGCGCGGGCATATTATGTGCGCCCTGCGCGAGCGCGCCATGTTAAGAACCAGCGTGGGCATATATTATATGCGCCATGCGTGAATGTTTTGGCTTTATGTTTTCATGTACCTTAACGTTATGTTGTCTAATGGGTTGACCATCCCGCATGATGCTAAGGCGGGTGCATCCTAAATCGTTTATGCGCGTGCGGAAGGGAACTAACCTCCCCGCATGGCGGGAACATTGAGAGCTAGTTTGTCTGAAGCTCCAAGATGGAATTGACTTCAACATAACTGATCACTATGTTGAAATACCAAGACCACCTGGAGAATCTACAAATAAAACTCAATGTCCTAACTGCGAGAAGGTTACGTACCTACCCGCAGCAAAGAAATGTCCTTCACGCAGAAAGCTATGCGCACAAAGTGATACGCACAGAACACTTAGTCTATTCTCCAGACGTAAGGAGATTACTCCCGCCCAAAAGGAAACAGTAGCGTATTTCAGAGATTTTCCACTTTTTACTGTACACGGACAAAAGTACCTGAAAAAGCACACTGTAACATGAAAAGTCAACTGTCAGCCACCCTATTCTCACCAACCCCAGACCTGCATGTCCTGACCAAATCAAATCAAAATCTTTTATCCACTACTCCACTTTTAAATAAATAATAATAATTTCCATACCTTATCATCATTACACCTAGATATGAAAAGATTACAATCCCCTAAAGCAAGGGATTGTGTTCCCTTGAGTTTGCCTATAAATATGTAACCTAAACTATCACCCAAAACACACTTCAAACTTCTCTCTTAAGAACTGCAACTTGCACTAATCATCTCCCAAGCATCCGTTGTTTTCGTTTCCGATCCTGTTACCAGGTAAGCCAAGAATATAACCTTGAGATCTGCTTTCCAACCCTTATATTCTCCTAATTCTTGATCTTAATATATATACTTCTTGTTACTTAATCGCATTCTATACCTTCAATTCCGAGGCCAACACCAAGAAAACCCGAATCTCGATTAATCCCTTAACAAGAACCACAGGTGAGTCTCACAGCCCCTATTCTCGTTGTTTTCACTGTTTTTAAACTGTTTTCGGGGCGAGGGACACGTACTTAAATAATGTTTTATCATGGTATACTTACAAGCTATGCAAGCGATTATGTGTTTAAATTTTATTTCATAATGAGCAATGCGAACGGTTATCTAAGGTTTTCGATGTATGTGCGCTAGAACTCGAGTAAGTGATCACTTTACCATTGGAACTCTAAGGGTAGGGACTGCTGGTTTGATCCACCCACTCGTAGGGGTCGCACCTCTTTGCATGGACGAGTGCCTAGTATGGTCATGGGGCAGTACTATGGGTTTGAGCCCGCTCGTAGGGGTCGCGCCTCTTTGCATGGACGAGCGCCTTGTTTTCCGGCACAACGTCTGCGCGTAACCCGCGGGACGGTATTATTCGCTCGTAGTGGCAGCGCCACTTACACAGACGAGCACGGTTTTTCAGATGTGTCCGCGCGTAACCCGCGGGACGGTATTACTTGTTTCGCTCGTAGTGGCAGCGCCACTTACACAGACGAGCACAGTTCCCAGAAATGTTCGCGCGTAACCCGCGGGACGATTTTATCAGAATGTGTTGATAGAACTATGTTTTACCAAGCATGTGTTTTAATGATGCTATCAGAATTATGTTTCAGAATGATTTTTATCAAGATTATGATGCAATACGATTTATCAAGTTACTAAAACTTGTGAACTCACTCAGTTTATACTGATTCAAATGTTTTTACGTGTCTTTCAGGAGATAACTAGGTAGCTCATGGAGTCACACTTAGAGCACCTCACGCTGAACATCTAAAACTAGCTTTTTGGAAGATTTTAGTTCTATCCCTTCGATGCGCGTGGTTGTTCCCGCCGCGCAAGGGGATACGGCGTGGAAATCTTCAACAGTTTTTATACTTGGATGTTTTTATGTAATTTTTAAACAATGTAATGTATTTGTATTAAACATTTCATGCGCAATGAAAATCTTACTTTGAATGTTTGCAATGGCCCGTGCTTAATTATCAATCCCCACTCGCGCGCGCCCGGCTGTTTCCGCCGCTCAGGGCCGGGTGTGACACATTTATATCTTTGAGAAAACTATTTTATAAAATGCGAAAAAGTACAACTTACGCGCAATCAATCAAAATTTCACATAACAAGCTACGAACTAAACATATAATTATTTAGCATGTAATGTCACATAGAAAATATTATTAACATATGCCTGAGGTAATATTTTCATATAATAATTAATAAAATGTTAAGCGAGCATAATGTACTAAATCGTGTAACACATAAAATCATCTAACACAAAACAATTATATCCGAATTATTTAAACATATATGATTCGACATTAATCACCAACGCAAACTGACTGACTCATGTGTGTGACTCTTTATTGACACATGTAAATGTCATGCATGACGTGTAGGATAACATAGTTTGGGTTAACGGTGTTGACGTGAAAGTGCGGGGTGTCACAGTTGAGCCCTTAGCAAGATTGGGATATGTGCGTTACGTGGTGTTGGACACGTGTTTATCTGCCCCGGTACATGTAAAGAACGGTATCTGCGTAACATGTAATGAAAATCAAAAGGAAAACCTGAAATATACAATAATTTGAAACAAAACATTTTTTTTAAACCAACCCGTTTGGCCCCAAACCCATTCCGACTCAACAACATTCTGACCTAGCCCCTTTCTACTCGAACCCGAACCAAATTAACATTTTTTTTGTATTGACTCATTCTGACCCTAATGTACTTTTACAAATTACCCGAGCTCGCCCGACTCGACATGTTACCCGATTTTAAATGTTAAGCGTAACATGCTAACTTTTAAAACTAAAAACTATAGCAATATCATACTCAAATTAAAGAGAATAAAATGCTCGTTTTTATGATGTAATTTTTTTGAAAAAATATTAACGTGTGAAAAAGTTATGGTCGTTAAAAAGTCGTGGGGTAGTTAGTTTTGAATTAGGGGGCATGTGTGTAATTATGATTAAACTTTACAAAAAAGATAGTGAAGTTGAGGGACCAAAGTTGTAAGTATATTTTGAAATAAAATGAAAGTTACGTAAGATGTGTCGGTAAAGACTTAATTACCCCTAATTTTTGAATTTTTGATGCATTATGTGTTGTATATAAAGCAATTGTTTGATACCTCTTAAAATTTAAGAGGTCCTTAACTAATGCTTATATATATATATACATATATATATATATTAGTGTGAGAAGTTGGAGAAGTTAATTATAACCGTTGATTGTCTTGATCTATGGCCTACATTTGTTATGGCAGTTTTGTAATTAAATGGTTCATTGATTCTTTAGTTTTTTAAGAAAAAGGGTAAGAATGTAAAATTATGTTATGTTGAAACGTTGAAAGTGTAACAACTTGGATTTTTTGAAATCTATATCTTTATTAAAAACCCGAACCATTTCGATGTTCGGGAAATTTTATCGCGTTTATCGAGTTAATTCATTATTATAATATTATTCTTAATTATTTAAATATTATATACTTATAACTTTTAAGGTTTGGCAAATATAACCCTTAACTTATACTTTTATCCTTATTTGTTTCCAACTTCATACTTCAAGGTCTAAATGGTAAATTTTGTTATAATCCATTTAAGAGATCCGGTCCCATATCCAGATCCTTATACCCAACCCGTTAACCTAACCCGTTCCACAAACCACGATCCATTTAACTAACTTGAACCATAATTTTCGTGATTTACCTTGGAATTTAAATCAAGGGTTTTGTTAATCTTGCCATAATCATCACACCGACACCTCTAATTAGGTTATATCAATCAAAAGGATACGAATTGATTTATTTAACTAACCGGCATGCCCTAGTTCTAGAAATCATATTTACAGATCATTATAACTCAATTAAATCCTCTGGCACCATCGTTATACCGCCGTATATCAAACCCCCATAATCAGTTAAGTTAGGATTGCTGTTTAGATAGTGTTCTTGATCGTGCTTAAGCCGCCGTTGCTGATATCAATTAGGCCTTCATCGATTCGTCTCTGTAGGTAATTAATACCATGGTCATGGTCGTCTTGATTCACTTGTTAATAACCCTATACTCACTTGATTCACTTGTTATTCACTTGTTAATAACCCTCGTACTGATTGTTGATCTAGGGTTTACAGTTCTTTCGTTTCGTCGCTGTTTGTCATGTTTGTTTGGTTCTATTCTTGACCAACGAACACACCCAGCTCAGTTGGCTGGGTGTCTGCGTTTATTCACTGTTGAACCAGACACTGGCGCGGGTTCGAGTCCCGGCCAGGGCTTTTTATTTTTAGAAACATTTGTTTTACTTTATAATTAAACATCAATTAATATTTTAAATATATATATAAACTCGTAATTAATTTGTATTAAAACCGACACTTAAACTAATCCGTTTTCTCAATTTCAATTACAACTATATATATATATATAGGGTTAGTATCATTTAAGAACTCTAAAAAAGTTAAGAACTCTTAGGAACTCGAAACAACCAAATATTTTTTTAATTTTTTTTTATATATTAACATTATTTAAAGAGCAGTTTTATCATATTCTATAAAAAAAATTGATTACATATATTAATCACAAGTTTACATATATGTAAAATTTATGTATTAACAAATTTACATAGGTGTAAAACAAAACATAAATATGTATAAAAACTAATTTTTAAAATTTTAATCGTAAATTTAAATATAAAAAATGATAATGCTACACTCAAATAACATTAGCATATAAATTGTTTTATAAAAAAACGTTAGTTTTCAAGGGTTCCTTCAAGTTTTTAAATAATTTAACAGTTCTGTAATGATACTCATCCTATATATATATATATATATATATATATATATATATATATATATATATATATATATATATAGAAAATGGTTCAAATAAGAATAAGAAGTTTTCTAGAAATGGTAAGAACCAACAAATTTTTGACATTTGGCATTACAAATGATGGTAAAAGAACAGTTCTAGGAAACTATATCGGTTATAATGATTTAAGAGTAATTCTAGAAAATTATGTCGGTTATTGGTGATTTTAAATCTCAACCATTGATTAATATGATCCAGTGGCTATCATTTATTCTTAGTCTTTCTAGGAAACTACTTATTTTTAGGTTTACCGTCCCATATATATATATGTATATATATATATATTATATTAGTTATTAAAACTTGACAAAGGTTTTATGATTTCAATAGAGTTTTAATCTAAGTTATACCTCTAATATAATCTTGTCGTGTAACGTAAAAATATTATATATAATTATTATTAATTATTAACTATTATTTACTATTAGTTTACGAATATATAAACACATTAAACGTATTCGTATTTTTAAACATTTAAGACAAATCTTTTTATTTAAAGTTTTACAAATAATTGTTTAAGTATTTTATATAATTAAATCATATTATAAAACTTTGATAATAAAATTAATAATAAACTTATTAATATTTAACTTTCGAAAGAGTATATTCGGTTATCAAATTCACGAATCTCTATCTAGTATTAAGTTCACTATTTAATCTATATTCCGCAACAATTGTTACTTAGGTTTTCTCGTCATAACTTCCGAAGAGCGTAAATCTTGTTTACTACTGTTCTTATCACATTCGTTTGTCTCTCGTTTATTGCTAAGGTGGGTACCACATTCTCCTATTTTTACTCGTTTTCATATTGTTTTGGGGACATATGCGTAAATAATATTTCTTATACATACTTATACTCAAAACTGCAATTTTGTCTTATGTGTTAACAACTTATACCTTACTTTTTATGTGCTTATTTGCTTTGTATGATTCAGCATTCGGAGAGGTCCAACATAATCTCAATCTAGTATGATCATACGTCAGTCGTTAGCCTTTGTGCTTCTCGACATCTCAGTTATACTTGCTCATTTGGTTAATTTGTTATTCTCATATGACTTGTTGCAACTATATATTTTTGTTATATACTATATGTACATTTAAACTGGTGTGTTTCTCACTCAACCTTGTGTTGACAAACTATATTATTTTCAACGCATATGCAGGTTATCGTGTGACGTGTTTATCAAGATTGTTTGAAGCAACTTAGGATGCATGTTAGAGAAAAGATACAAGAACTTAATATTGGATGTTTAATGTAATTGTTTATTTATAAATTTGATGTACATGAATATTTGTTTTATTTGAAATTATTAATTAGATATTGAAATTTATATTGTGCATGATAGTAACCTTGAGAGCTGTGAAAATCAGTTCGCGCCCCGGCTTTTCCGCCGTAGGTTGGGGTGTGACAGAAAGTCTATTCTCTGTAATCATTGTACCGGATATCACGCAACTACAATACGATTTCCATATCTTCCAAATTAAGAGTTAATCGACTAAATCCACTAAATGATTCACTTGATTGTTACAAATCGTCTCAGTTTATGAAAAGATTGTGATTCAATTGTGTATAAAAGTTGAATTTCGTTGATGAAAACTACTTTTTGGAAGTGAAGCTCTAGTAATCTTGGAAGCTTAACCAAGGTTAGGGTTTGTTTTCTTCTACCTTATTATATTAAATTTGACGAATTTTGGGATCTGATGCCCTAATTCGGTGTAGGACTAACTTTGTTTTGGATTTCCTACATTTTTTGATGTAGTGAATCCTTAATTTTCGGCTTATCGGTTTTGATATTAAAACGTAATTAAGACAATTCCTACTTTGAAAATAGATAGTAAGTGTAAAAGATTAGAGTTATCTACCAATTTTATGAAGAAAATTTTGTTCGTGTAGGTTGAAACTGTTGGTTAATAGAATATTTAGGAACTTGGGGGGAACTTAATGGCAATGAATATATATTATTATGAGGAAGTGTATGTGACATTCGTCAATTTCGGGTCTCGATTCGTATTTGTTTTGTAAACTTTATTGATGTAAACTGACCCGTTTTGTAAACTGAAACCTTGGATATAATAAAAATAATGGATTTTATGTTACAATATTGTTTTACACTTGTTGGGTCTTGAAAAAATTCATTTCGGTCCTTAAAACGCTTAAAAATCACTTAAAACGAACTTCGGGGGCCAAAACTGCCATTTCTGAAAATTGAAAAATATCATATTTGCACCCATAGCATAGCGCAACCAGACATCAAATACTTGGGAGCGTACCGCGACCAGACTGCAGATCAGCAACTCGTTTTTGGTTACTTTTATGCATACATGTGACCAAAATCACCCCATTTTCATGCAAGACCCTTTATGCTTGACCATTTCAACTTACCCTATATATACACCACCCTTTCCATCCATTAATCTCTGCTACAACTCCAAATTCTCTCTCAAATTCAAAAATTTTAAGGTTATTTTCATTATGTTCTTGAAAGTTTGACCTTTAAAAGTCAAACTGAGTTTTATCTTTAATTCTAACTTCTTCATCTAACATTACTAACTCTGACATCAAATACTTGGGAGCGTACCGCGACCAGACTGCAGATCAGCAACTCGTTTTTGGTTACTTTTATGCATACATGTGACCAAAATCACCCCATTTTCATGCAAGACCCTTTATGCTTGACCATTTCAACTTACCCTATATAAACACCACCCTTTCCATCCATTAATCTCTGCTACAACTCCAAATTCTCTCTCAAATTCAAAAATTTTAAGGTTATTTTCATTATGTTCTTGAAAGTTTGACCTTTAAAAGTCAAACTGAGTTTTATCTTTAATTCTAACTTCTTCATCTAACATTACTAACTCTTGAATATGGTGGTACAACATATATATAATACACACCCCTTGTTTCCTTTATTTGTTACTTCACCAACTCCGGTTGGTTAAGTTTCGAAAGTCATAAGGCAAGGCTTCATGGAGGACTTCGTGTTCTTGATATATATACACACACATAACTTATTATACATATCACTTATGCCTAACTTCAGCTCATTTTAGTTTTTTAGTCACATTACAAGTCTTGGGTATGTGGAATCCGTCTATGAACTCATTGTGAGATGGAAACCGAACCATACCGAACTTTTGTTAAAAGACTTGTTGTTGACCTTTTTAGTTGTAGAACTTAAATATTTTCATTTGTACATTTTAATACAAGATCTATGATATTTGGGTATGTAGAATCCATCTATGAACTTGTTGTGAGATGGAACCGAACCAATCCGACTTTTACTCTCTTAAGACACACAAGTGTGTTTTTTGCTATCAAGACTTGTATATTTCTTTAAAAATAGTTTACAAACTGATTTTAATTATTATCTTAAGTACATGGAATTGTTGTATCCAACTTGATCTCATAACATAGTTTGGACCAACAAAACCGGACACCCGCTTAACATGCGTTGTTAGTTCTAAACAATAGATCTATATACTTGGTTAAGTGTTATTATATTTTAATGAGTTATCTCATGACAATTAATATTTTAGAAAGTTGACTTTGGATTTGACCATTTGTCAAGACCCGAACCGACAACCCGAACACTCGTTAAAAACCCGTTATAGTAACTTTGTCCTAAAGGAACTTGCATTTTAGCATTTTTCCCACCTTATTACTTAACATTGGTTAAGTAAACATTAGGTTAGATACTTTAACCCGGTTTTGAGCAAACTCACATTTTTAAAGGGTTATATTATAAATTCTTAAATAGTTACATGTTAAACCTTGAACTTTAAATTGTTTACTTTTTGTAACAATTATTTTATTTAAAGATCTTCAAGGCAACCCTTCTAAATCTAAGACTTCTTTTATTTTAGGCTTCATACGTTAACTCGTCGTTCCGGCAAATCTACAAATAATCAATCTTTCAGGCTTATTACTTGAATGTGAGTAACTTCATACCCCGTTTTCTATCTTTTATTTTGGGGGTGACATTTCATCTTATCTAAACTAAATGTTTTATACTTGAGTCTTAAACCACAAACGTTGTTGTATACTTTACTTGAATAATTGCTCGATTTGGTGTTCTATGCTTAATTTGCTACGTGTTTATCGCTTTTTGGATGGTGGAACTATAAATCCTAGACCATTTGGCAACCCCTCATGGCAAGGTGTCGTTAACGTAATGCAATTAACGATAACTTTAAAATCCTAAACTATTTGGCAACCCCTTATAGTTGGGTGTCGCTAACTTGTTAGTGATAACTATTTATTCAAGTTTATAGCTATTATTTATGGTTTTGTATACTAGTTTTGTGGCCTTTCATACTATATATCTATTGTTCAAACTTATGAATTGCTCACCAACCTTTGTGTTGACAAACTTTATTTTATGAAATGTTACATGTTTGCATCTAGGTTGATTATGGAGTTCGTTGAAGAAAATGACACAAATACCGTTAGGATATTAGCAAAAATGAACAATATTTGATTTTCTATATTTTGCGATATTTTGTTGTATTTGACTTATGAATATTTGGTTACGTGACATTTTCGATGTTGTGAAATGAAATGAGTTTGTTAAATATTGTCGCTTTAAATAGTGTCATGCGCTTATGGGCAATCGTTACACCTCGGCATGTTCCGCCGCCTTTGGTCGGGGTGTGACAGATTGGTATCAGAGCCATGACAATTAATATAGGTGGTTAGACATAACGACCTAGAATTGTTATGCTTAGGGTCCTATACGTGTGTTCATACGTGTTTAATCTAATTTATTGTTCATATCGCATGTTTATTTATAAACTTGTTTAAAATTCACCAATATCCTAAATGTTCACATACACACAGTTTCATAGTATTTCCAAGGTATCCTTACCTTAAAACGCAAAAAGTAGATTTTCATTGTGTTTTATGGATTACAAGATTAACCTGGATCCCGTTGTTTCAAATCCCTTAAAGGTTGCGTTTATATCGGGTTTGTAGCCATCATGGAAAACGAGACATTATAATATGACCATTTGACAAAAAGATTCCAAGGATCGAAGGTGATTTACTTACGTGGGATGGTTGAGTTATAATGCTCGTTTTCTAGGCCATAAACCGTGTTGTAAATGCCAATTCTTTAAGTAGTCGAATGCGAGCGTTCCGATCGCCATCCAAATTTTCGGTGTTAAAACATAGGACTACGGAGATTTTGTGGACTAGTGTTTTGGCATGACGTTGTATCTCGATTTATGGTGTTATCATTGTTATTTGAGTCTAAAACATGAAAAAGTCGTGGTGATCCCGTGCACATTTTTAGACTACAACGTGGTGTTTTATAAAACCTTTTATTTAGTGTTGGAATATCAAGTCACGATGATTTCATGCACGATTTTTCCGACACTATAAATCTCAAAATATCAAATTTTCAAGCTTTAACTATCTCAAAATCATTTAAGTTTTGTTTACGGTTTTGTTATTTATAAACAAAGTTTTATATTTTATCTAACACTAACATCTTCTCCATACTAACTCTAGGATTCACAAATCAAAAATTGAAATCTTATTTTATTTTATACACCTTTATATTCATTTCCTTTTTTCCCAAAACTTATCCTATTTTCTTTATAAATTTTAGCATGCCTCCGCTAAGACGTCAACCGCGAAAGAACTCCACTCGACGTATGGCCGCCATCATCGCCAAGAATTTTGGAACATAAAACAAGAAAGTGGTTATAACGCCGCTTACTCGCTCCGTTTCCATGAGCTAAGCGTTCTTGTACCTCACTTGGTTACCCCATCCGAACGTGAACTAGAAAAATACATTGGGGGTCTACCAATGAAAATCCGGGACTCAGTCATGAGTAGTAAACCCGCGAACCTTAAGGAGGCCATCACTTTTTCCGGTACGCTATCGGAAAATCATGTGAAGGAGGGTACCCTAACCCTTAAGAAAACAACCGAGAAAGCCAAAACCGAGCCCGCTCCCCAAGCCAAGGTTGAACCCACACCACAAGACATTAACTACTCAAACTCTTCCAGACACAACAACAACAACAAAAAGAAACCCAAAACCAACTACCGAAATTATGCCGTCACCCAACCTCAACCACAACAACAAATCCAAACCCTCCCTCAAAACCGAAAACCTTATATTGGGAACTCCCCGCTATGTAACACTTGCCAACTTCACCACCCAACAAACTTGCCTTGTCGCCAATGCACCATTTGTAACCGACTTGGCCATCTCAACACCACATGCCGATCCCCACTACGAACCCAACCCAACCAACCTAACCAACCAAATCAACCAAGAACTTTTCCCCAAAATTCCCAAAATCGATATGCACCCTACCCACCAAACCAACCCCAACCAACCCGAGCTTGTTATAATTGTGGAGATCCAAACCATTTCCGCAATAATTGCCCACGTTTAACCTTTGCTAACCAAGCCCAAACCGTGACCGTACCTTACTACCAAACCCAAGCCTACCAAGTTCAAATCTACCAACCCCAAATTCCCCAACTCAATGCACCACTCATCCAACCCATCCAAGCAATCCAAGCACCACCTCCACCTCCACAACAAGCACCTCAAGTCAACCATGGTAATCAAGGGTGAGCTTTTATGATGAATGCAAATCAAGCTCAAGTGGCAAACGATGTTGTGAACGGTATGTTTTTGGTGAACTATCATTTGGCTTCTATTTTATTTGATACCAGTGCGATAGAAGTTTTATTTCTTTGAAATTTGAGTCGAAACTTGCGATGCCTCGAACTAAGCTTTCCCGACCGTTCTCTGTTGAAGTCGCCAATGGCAATTCTATTACCATCGATTCCGTCGTCCGCGATTGTTCTCTTATTCTTTCTAAGCATAAATTCTCCATCGATCTCATCCCGATGCAAATGGGTAGCTTCGATGTCATAGTAGGCATAGATTGGTTATCTTTGCACCGTGCCGAAGTCGTTTGTTTTGATAAATTCATTCACATCCCGCTCGTCAACGGTAAAATTCTTAAGGTCTTTGGAAACACAACGTCTCGAAGGCTAAATCTTATGTCGTGTGCTCAATCGCAAAAGTACTTACGCCAAAAGTACGTTCCGTTTCTAGCTCTCTCGGTGACAAAAGACAAAAAGGAAAGGAAGATCCAAGATATTCCTATTGTTCGTGATTTCCTTGATGTCTTTCCCGATGATGTTACCGGTCTTCCTCCCATTCTTCCGATTGAATTTCAAATCGATCTTGTGCCCGGCACGATGCCTGTGGCCAAGGCTCCTTATCATCTAGCCCCATCGGAAATGCAAGAACTATCAAACCAACTCGAAGAACTTTCCGATAAAGGCTTCATTCGTCCAAGCTCTTCTCCTTGGGGCGCTCCCGTTCTCTTCGTGAAAAAGAAGGATGGTTCGTTTCGTATGTGCATTGATTATCGTGAACTTAACAAGCTTACTATTAAAAATCGTTATCCATTGCCACGTATCGACGACTTATTCGACCAACTTCAAGGCGCAACTAGTTTCTCCAAAATTGATCTTCGATCGGGTTATCATCAATTGCGTGTTCGCGAAGAAGACATTCCTAAAACCGCTTTGCGTACTCGATATGGAAATTTCAAATTTTTGGTTATGCCCTTTGTGTTAACAAATGCACCCGCGGTATTTATGGATCTCATGAACCGCGTTTGCAAACCATTCCTTGATAAATTCGTTATTGTCTTTATTGATGACATCCTTATCTTTTCTAAATTCAATACCGAACATGAACATCATTTGCGTTCCATTCTCGAGCTCCTTAGAAACGAACAACTCGATGCCAAGTTCTCCAAATGTGAATTTTCGCTCGAGGAAGTTCAATTTTTGGGACATATCGTAAACGACAAAGGTATTCATGTTGATCCCACTAAAATTGAGGCCGTTAAGGATTGGAAAACTCCAACGACTCCCACAGAAATTCGATCTTTCCTCGGTTTAGCCGGATATTATCGGCGTTTCATTCGGAATTTTTCCAAGATCTCTTTGCCTCTTACCTCTCTCACCCATAAGGGACAACCTTTCGATTGGGGTTCGAAGCAAGAGGAAGACTTTTGTACTCTCAAGGACATGCTTTGCAATGCTCCTATTCTAACTCTTCCCGATGGAAACGACGATTTTGTTGTATTTTGTGATGCATCCAATCAAGGACTTGGTTGTATTCTCATGCAACGAGGTCAAGTCATCGCATACGCATCAAGGTAACTTAAGGTCAACGAGAAGAACTACACGACTCACGATCTCAAAATTGGTGCCGTCGTTTTCGCTCTCAAAATCTAGAGACATTACCTTTATGGAACAAAATGTGTGGTTTTTACCGATCATAAAAGCCTTCAACACAGTTTTGACCAAAAAGATCTCAACATGAGACAACGACGATGAGCCGAATTACTTAGTGATTACGACTGCGAGATTCACTACCACCCGGGTAAAGCGAATGTTGTTGTCGACGCCCTAAGTCGAAAGGGGAATGTTAAATCCTTTCTACTTCTAAGCGTCATTGTTCAAACCGATCTTCAAATTCGTATCTTTCAAGCTCAACGTACCTCCGTCGAAGAAGGTAACATGTTCGAAGAAATGTCATGTGGAGCCTAACTTCAAATCTAAACCAAACCCGATGGTCTTTTGTACTTTCTCAATCGTTTGTGGGTTCCCGATTGCGATGACCTTCGTACTTGTATTCTCGACGAAGCTCATAATTCGCATTATTCCGTTCATCCCGGTGCGGATAAGATGTATTTCGATCTTCGTGCTACCTTTTGGTGGCCGGGTATGAAAACGGACGTAGCGTTGTTTGTATCTAAATGTCTTACTTGCTCGAAATTCAAAGCCGAACATCAAAGACCTTTTGGTCTACTCGAGCAACCACCGATTCCCGTTTAGAAATGGGAAGACATTTCTATAGACTTTATTACCAAATTACCCAAAACCCAAAAAAGGCAATGATAACATTTGGGTGATCATCGATCGATTAACCAAATCTGCTCATTTCATTCCGATCCGCGAGAAGTATTCTGTCGAGCAGCTTGCTCAAATCTATGTTCGGGAAATAGTGTGTCGACATGGTTTGCCATTGTCTATCATCTCCAATCGCGATGCCCGTTTTACCTCTCATTTTTGGCGATCTCTTCAAGAAGCTTTGGGAACACGTCTCGATCTTAGCACCGCTTACCATCCTCAAACGGACGGTCAATCCGAATGTATAATTAAAACACTCGAGGATATGCTACGAGCATGTGCTCTTGATTTCAGTCGGAATTGGGATTCTCATCTTCCGTTCATCGAGTTCTCCTATAACAATAGCTACCACTCTAGCATTGATGTGGCTCCTTTTCAAGCTCTCTACGGTCGTAAATGTCGTTCCCCTATTTGTTGGAACGAAATCGGTGAAGCTCAAATCAAGGGACCCGAAATGGTCCAAGAAGCCACCGATGTCATTAATCAAATCCGTAAGAATCTCCTAGCCTCTAGAAATCGTCAAAAGAGTTACGCCAACAAACGGCGAAAACCGATCGAATTTAATATTGACGATCTTGTCCTTCTAAAAGTATCTCCTTGGATGGGGGTAGTCCGTTTTGGAAAGAAGGGTAAACTAGCTCCTCGTTTCATTGGTCCTTTTAAAATTCTTGAGCGTGTTGGGAAAGTAGCGTATCGACTCGAACTACCGTAAGAACTTGCCGGTGTTCATCCGACATTTCATGTTTCGAATCTCAAAAAGTGCTTAGCCGAGGGTAATCTCCATATACCTCTCGACGAAGTTCATGTTGATGAGTCTATGATTATGGTTGAACGACCCGTTGAGATTATGGATCGCAACGAGAAGAAAACCAAGCGTAGTCGAATTCGGTTAGTTAAAGTTCGTTGGAAATCATGGCGTGGCGCGGAGTTTACTTGGGAACGAGAAGACGCAATGAAAGAGAAGTATCCACATTTGTTTGCATCGTTGTCTTCATCTTAATTTCTGGACGAAATTTCCTAAAGTAGGGGATACTGTGACATTCGTCAATTTTGGGTCTCGATTCGTATTTGTTTTGTAAACTTTATTGAGGTAAACCAACCCGTTTTGTAAACCGAAAACTTGGATACAATAAAAATGATGGATTTTATGTTAAAATATTGTTTTACACTTGTTGGGTCTTGAAAACATTTATTTCGGTCC